>NW_024097748.1:27500-107885 GCF_016545835.1 Crotalus tigris | reverse complement strand
ACAGGCACTTGTCTGAAATATAGGGTTTCCTGCCTGAGCAGGGAGTTGGACTAGATGACCTCAAAGGTCCCTTCCAACTCTATTATTATTGTTATTATTATTGTTTTTGTTGTTGCTGTTGTTGTTATTTTCACATGGCCTTTAAAAGAGAGGAGAAAGAGAAGGGAATAATTGCTTTAGATTTCTATTAATTAATCCATCATTTTGCTGACACACTTCAGTTTGGCAATCAAGCGAGGAAACACAAAGAAGGAAGGACAAAGCAGATCAGAAAGGGGGGTACCCCTAAAACAATCTATGTCATTTCCCATGAAGTTCTCCAGACCCATCCCACCTCCCCCACTAATTTTTTTAAAGCCAAGCTTTAAAAATCTGATCCGTGTAATCACCACCTTATCATTCTTTTGGCATTTTCATTGCAGTTCTATGTTTTTGTTTAAGAGAAGCTTGCTGTGCATCCCATCAACACTTTAGATTCATTAGTTTTTATGATAAACTCAATTTGCATTCTCTCCACACACACACCCCCCCAAAAAAAAGAAAGAGAACACTGCATACAGCCTGATGGCATCTTTGCATATCTGCAGGTCTGGAAGCCCAAAGGAAAAAAAATATTAAGATCAAAAAATTCCGCTAATAAAAAAGATGCTGAGACTCTGGAATGAGTGCAGAGAAGAAGCAACAGGCATGCTTAAAGGGCTGGAGGCTAAAACATATGAGGAACGGTTGCTGGAATTGGGTATGTGTAGTTTAATGAAGAAAAGGACGAGGGGTGACATGATAGCAATCTTCCAGTATCTCAGGAGCTACCCCCAAAGAAGAGGGAGTCAAGCTATTCTCCAAAGCACCTGAAGGTAGGAGAAGAAGCAATGGATGGAAACTAATCAAGGAGAGAAGCAACCTAGAACTAAGGAGAAACTTCCTGACAGTTAGAACAATTAACGAGTGGAACAACCTGCCTCCAGAAGTTGTAGGTGTGCCGACACTGGAGGATTTTAGAGTGCAGTACTGCAGGCCACTTTAGCTGACTGTGTTCAGCAGGTCAGTGGTTCAAATCTCACCGGCTCAAGGTTGACTCAGCCTTCCATCCTTCCGGGGTAGGTAAAATGAGGACCCAGATTGTTGGGGGCAATGTAAATATATATATACATTGCTTACTGGTGTACACCGCTTAGAGAGTGCTTGCACTTAAAGCGGTATATAAGTCTCATAAATAAAACCTTTTGCTAAAATGGTAAAGGGTCTCATGCTTGAACAGGGAGTTGGACTAGAAGACTTCCAAGGTCCCTTCCACCTCTGTTATTCTGTATAATTCTATATAAAGAGTTGAGTTCTGGAAAGTTTAACTGTACAAAGTCCCAAAGGTGTTTTTTCAAGAGGCAACTGGACTTTCTTTGTTTTTCCTTGAAGATATTTCACTTCTCATCCTGAGCTGAAGAAGCTCCTTGGACGAGAAACCAAACATCTTCCCCTCTTGAAAAAGCACTTTTGGGACAACCGTGACTTGGACCACCGAGAATCCCTATAGACAACTCTACAAAGACCCCGCACATCCTGGACATAAACTGTTTTAACTTCTTCCTTCAGGACACTGCTGTTGGGCATTGCATGTCAAAACAACTAGACACAAAGACGTTTGTTAGTATAGGAATTTTTAGGGTCATTTTTTTGTTGTTTACTTTTTTTTTATAAATTTTTTTTTTTTAATTTTTTTGTTTTTTTTTTTTGTATTTCATTTTTATGGTTTATCAAAATACATCATATCCTCCCCCCATGCCATCACTCTGCTAAATACCTAATTCCCACAGCACTGTCTTATACCTAAGGATAGCTAACCGTGTAGTAGGACTGTATTACCTTCTCATCTTTCCTGTTATCTTCTCTTATTTGTATTTATTTGTTTAGAAAATTTATATGGCCGTCTCTTTGCACATGGCGATTCAAGGCTGCTTACATGAAAGCACAATATAAAAGAAATAAAAATAAAAATAATATTAATAATAAATAATAAAAGAATAACTCCCCTACCATGGCAACAACACACAGTCATACCAGCCATTTAATGGGCTCTGGGTTCCCCAGGCCCACTGGCAGAAGCACATCTTCAAGGCCTTCCGAAAGAGTATCTGATCTGTTGGTTGTAGCTTACGATTTAAGATTGTACCTTATGATTTATCACTTTGTTGGTTGAATGTACTGCTCACTGAAAGCTTTTGCACTCGAGACAAATGTCCTGGCCAAGAAAGAAGAAGAATATGTCACCACAGATGAATGGAGAAACTTTATGTTTTTATCATTATGCTCCTGGCCAATATAAGTATAAAACATTGACTAAAACAAATGAACAACTCCTGATCTTTTATGTTCAATGTCCATCTTGGATTCAATTTCAGCTAGTTTAGGTTAAACTTTATCGAACAAGTTTCCACCAGGTATTTAAGATTCCTTCCCTGGTGGCATCACCAGGAAACGTTGACATCAAAGATCAAAGACTTGGATGGTCATCAAAACACCTTTCTGTGATTCTGAATTCAGAATAGAATAGAGCTGGAAGGGAACTTTGAGTCCAGCCCCCATCTGAGACAGGTGATTGTGCAGTATCTTTTTAAAAAACTTCCAGCAATGGAGTGCCCACAATTTCTAGAGGTAAGCTGTTCCACTGGTTGATTGTCCTTACTATCAGGAAGTTTCTCCTTAATTCCAGGTTGCTTCTCTCTTTGATCAGTTTCCAACCATCGTTTCTCATCCTTCCCTCTGGTGCTTTGGTGTCCCCTCTACCTTGTGGAAGCCCCTCAGATACTGGAATATTGCTATCATGTCTCCCCTATTTCTTCTTTTCTTTAGACTAGCCAAACCCAAGTCCTGCAGCCATTCTTGGTACGTTTTGGTCTCCAGGCCTTGGATCATCTTAGTTGCTCTTCTCTGAATTTTTTTTCCAGACACTCAACATCTTTTTTGTGATATGATGACCGAAATTGGCTGTAGTATTTGAGGTGTGGTCTTACTAGGGCTTTATAAAGTGGTACTAGTACTTTGTGTGATCTTGATTTCTATGTCTCTGTTTATATAACCCAGGATTGCATTAGCTTTTTTTGGGCTGCTGCTGCACACGGTTGGCTCATGGTTAAGGGATTGTCTACCAGGACGCCAAGGTCCCTGTCACAGTTACTGTGTTTGAGTCAGGTCTTGCCCAATCTGTATTTGTTCCTTTGGTTTTTCCTGCCTAAGTATAAGTGTAAGATCAGTGTAGATTTTGTAAATGAGAATGAAACATCCCGCAAAGCATCAATTTGAACTCAATGTGTAAATTTCTTCATGGGGAACTCCTTTAAAAGAATTTAACAAAGCCCCGAGATTTTCAACGAATAGAAATTTCTCGTCTTCAGTAGGATATATAAGCTAAAGTTATTGCACTCTAGGTTAACTCATGTAGAGGTCTAATGTGCCGTGTGGAAGGATTTTTGCTCTCTCTCCCTCTCTCTCTCCCCCTTTCTCTCCTAATCCCTGGGGACTCATCAGCATGAAAAATTGCTACCTAAAAAGTAGGACAGTGTCAAATGTGCAACCGTAGCCTCAGGGACAAGGCAGGTCACTATTTCTGCTCACTCGGCAGCAATGGAGAAAACCGATAAGCGTGCTGCTGATTCTTTCAGCCTCTGATCCTCCATCAAGTATATTAATTAACACAAACACCAGGGATTTAAAGGTATGAAGAAGTTGAACTCAAGAGAACTTTCAAGACTGCCTTGGAAACACCAGCTGGGCTTGGTAATGGCTTTCCTGGAAGAAACAGGTCAACTGCATGTAACATATGTAATATGTTTTGTGGTGCTCGCTCCGGTAGTCTGTGGACTCTACTATGGAACAAATCTGGGGGTCTTGAATTGGATTATAATGATCAGGACTGTATTGCAGTTCTTTAATGTACTTGGATCCCATTAGAAAATCCATGTGTCTTACATTACTTCTAGCAGCTTCTAAAGTTCAGAATCTAAAGGAACAATTTGGCTGATTTTATATCTAACAAAATGAAATTCAGTGGTGAAAAAAGCAAGGTTCCACATTTAGGCAAGAAAAACCAAATGTACAGGTATAGTATAGGGGGTACCTTGCTCAATAGTAGTAACTGTGAGAGGCATCTCGGAGTCCTAGTGCACAATCATTTAAATATGAGCCAGCCATGTGCTGCAGCTGCCAAAAAGGCCAACACAGTGCTGGGCTGCATTAAAAGAGGGATAGAATCAAAATCAAGTGAAGGGTTAATGCCATTTTACAATGCCTTGGTAAGGCCACACTTGGAATACTGCACCGTGTTTTGGTCACCACAATGTAAAAAAGACGTTGAGACTCTGGAAAAGGTGCAGAAAAGAACAACAAAGATGATCAAGGGACTGGAGGCTAAAACATATAAAGAATTGGTTATGTCTAGTTTAATGAAGAGAAGGACGAGGAGTGACATGATAGCATTTTTCCAGTATCTCAGGGGCTGCCCCAAAGAAGAGGGAGTCAAGCTATTCTCCAAAGCACCTGAAGACAAGACAAGAAGTAATGGACAGAAACTAACCAAGGAGAGAAGCAACCTAGAACTAAGGAGAAATTTTCTGACAGTTAGAACCATTAACCAGTGGAACAACCTGCCTCCAGAAGCGGTGAATGCTCCAATACTGGAAGTTTTTAAGAAGAGACTGGACAGCCATTTGTCTGAAATGGTATAGGGTTTCCTGCCTGAGCAGGGGGTTGGACTAGATGACTTCTAATGTCCTTTCCAATATTATTATTATTATTATTCTCAATCATCGCACAGTCAGCCAGATGTTCAGACTGGATTTGACATTTTGTCTACCTATCGAGTCCTTACCCAGGACCTGGGATAGGCAGATGTGGATGTTTGATGGTATTACAGGTATCGTCGCAGGATGGAAGCAGTTCCTAATAAGGCCGCCTTTTGCAATTGACTAATAGCAAATTTGTCAATGCCAATGGTTTTCAAGTGGTGCTCCAGTTGTTTTGGGATTGCACCCAAGGAGCCTATGACTATTGGTACTACCCTTGCTTGCTTTTGCCACAGTCTTTCTATTTCTATTTGTAGGTCTTTGTATTTTGTTATCTTCTCCAGTTCTTTCTCTTCTATTCTGCTATCTCCAGGCACTGCGACGTCCACTATCCAGACTTTTTTGTCTTTCTTATCGACAATTGTTAAGTCTGGGGTGTTATGTTGCAGGTGCTTGTCTGTTTGAATTCTGAAGTCCCACAGCAGTTTAATTTTATCATTTTCTATGACTTTCTCTATTTTATGATCCCACCAGTTTTGCTTACAGGCAAATGATATTTTTTGCAGATCTTCCAATGCACCATTGTTGCTACTTTGTCATGCCGCTGCTTGTAATCAGTCTGTGCAATCTTCTTGCAACAGCTTACCAAGTGGTCCACTGTTTCTTCAGCTTCTTTGCATAGTCGGCACTTACTGTCTTTTGCTGTCTTCTCAATTTTGACTTTGTATGCATTTGTCCTTAAGGCTTGGTCTTGTGCAGCCAGAATTAGTCCCTCAGTCTCTTTCTTCAATTTTCCTGCTCTTAGCCCTTGCCAGGTTTTATTATTATCTGCTTTCCCAGCTATTTTTTTCATGTATTGGCCATGTAGTGCTTTGTCTTCACATGCCTCTATTCTGTTCTTCATTTGGTCTTTCTTGTAGGCCACTTTGGTCTCTCCAGTAGTTAGTAAACCTTCCTGATATACTAATTTCAGTGCATCTTCATCATTGTTTTTCAGATATTCTTCCAAAGCCATTTTTTCTTCTTCAACCATCTGATGTACTTGTAGCATTCCACGCCCACCTATTTGCCTTGGTAGATAAAGTCTATCAATGTCACTGCGTGGATGAAGGGCATGATTCTTTGTCATTATTTTTCTGGTCTGCCTATCCATTGCTTTTAGTTCTGCTTGAGTCCAGTCCACTATTCCAGCTGTGTACCTAATGACTGGAATTGCCCAGGTGTTGATTGCCTTTATGGTATTGCCTCCATTGAGTTTGGACTTTAAGATCTTCTTCACTCTCTTGATGTATTCACCTCTAATCTTTTTCTTGACTTCAGTGTGCTTGATGTTGTCAGCTTGAAGGATACCCAAGTATTTGTAGTAATCTTCCTCATCCAGACTCTTAATGTTATTTTCGTGGGGCATCTTGATTCCTCCAGTTTTCATTATTTTTCCTTGTTTGATAGTAAGTGTGGCACATTTGTCCAAGCCAAACTCCATTACAATATCTTGGCTATATATACGGACAGTGTTGAGCAGCGATTCTATTTCAGATGATGTTTTTCCATACAGCTTCAGATCATCCATATAAAGGAGGTGGGATAGTCTGGCAGATGTTTTTGATGTTTGCTAGCCATGTCCTGAGTTATTCAGTATTGTTGACAGAGGAAACAGTGCAATAACAAATAGTAATGGTGATAATGAATCTCCTTGAAATATCCCTCTCTTGATATTAACCTCTCCCAGCTTCTCACCATTGATCTGCAACTGTGTCTTCCATTGTGCCATCGATCTTTGCAAAAATTTTCTGATGTTTCTACTGACTCCTGTTATTTCTAGGCACTTGATTATCCAATCATGTGGCAGAGAGTCAAATGCCTTTTTGTAGTCAATCCATGCCACATTCAGGTTGGTCTTCCTTCTCTTGCAGTTTTCCAAGATCATTTTGTCTATTAGGAGTTGATCTTTTGTTCCTCTGCTATTGGGCGGTTTCCTTTCTGCTCAGGTGGAAAGAGATTGTTTTCAACTAGATGCTGTTGTACTGCATCAGCTACCACACCAGTTAGTAATTTGAAAGTTTTTGGTAAGCATGTAATTGGCCTGTAGTTACCTGGTGTTGCCCCTTTTGCTGGATTTTTCATTATTAGGTAGGTTTTCCCAGTTGTTAGCCACTTTTCAATTTCTCCTCCTTGTAGTATATTGTTAAACTGCTTGGCAATGAGTGGGTGTATAACAGTTAGATGTTTCAACCAAAACCCATGCAGTTCATCTTCACCTGGTGCTGACCAATTTTTGATTTTCTTTATTATTATTATTATTATTATTATTGTTGTTGTTGTTGTTGTTGTTGTTATTATTATTATTATTATTAATCACAGAGTCAGCCAGATGTTCAGACTGGATTTGGCATTTTGTCTACCTATCGAGTCCTTACCAAGGACCTGGGATAGGCAGATGTGGATGTTTGATGGTATTATTATTATTATTATTATTATTATTATTATTATTATTATTATTTGAAATAATCATCGGTCTACAAAAATACTTATTTCTAAATTTCCAAGCTTCTTTTAAATAAATAGCTCAGAGCTGCTTGAACAAAAATATGACATCTTCAAGTGATTCACAGGCTGGTACTGTACAGTTGAAGTATTTTCTGACTATTGAGCTGTAAATTGGGGATAAAAACCAACATTTACCTAACATTGTGACCCTTCTAAATTCTTCTACGCTGGTGGGCAAATAAATGAGTTGGCATACCCTAACCCTTCCTTTCAGAATGGTGTGAAGACAGCATTAAGCAAATTCCAGCTAGGGTCTGTTTTCCTCTAATGAGAAATACGAAAACAAAACAATCTTTGGATAAAGTATGCCACTAAAAGGTTACAAATATTATTTTTGCAGAAAAGCTTATTGCAGTGAAAAATATTTCTTTTTTTTTTTTAATCTGAACTAGAGAAATGTATTGTCTAACAAAACAAGATTATTTTCTATTGAGCAATTCACATTAATAGGTACATAAGATACAGATGTATTCTTAGCCACAGACAAGTGGAGAATGACAACCGGAGTTACTTAACTGTACTTTCTTTGATTGTTCTTCACCTACAGACAGAATCTTGCCGGATGCAACTACTTGTGCACTGATGATGTACCTAGTTTGGATAATGAAACATCTGCAAAAAAAAACAACAATGTTCAGAGAGCATCAAGGACCCTGCAACTGCTTGTATCATGAGATTGCACCTATAGTTACATAGATAATTGCTTCGATCTGGCAAGATTAGATTAGATTAGATAACCTTTATTGTCATTTATTCTGTCTATACTTGAAGAAAAAATAATGGAAACTATCCTTTAGGAATTCCACATGTTGCTTTTGGGTTCGACAGCAGTTTTTCCAGACTCAAGAAACTATTTGTATAGCTACAGATATACTGTGGGAAAAGCTAGGGAGGAACCATTTTAACCCTCTTTCCACTGACCGAACATTCCAAGCTCTTCCACCTCTTTGCCCTGTAGAACGCAGCCTCTCCATTTGGGAATCCAGACTACATTCCACCGCAGTCACCCATTATTTGTTAAAAAGAGGTTTAGTCAAACTTGTTTGATCATTTGCAAGCAGAAATATCTCTGTGGTAGACTTTCTATTGACTGCACCCACCACATGTTCTCAAAATCCCATGTCTGCCAACACTTCAAAAGGTAGCCAATTCATTGTATATTTTGAAATGGATTACACAATATTCCATCATGTTCCTGGCCCTTTCTCTTTCCACCCTTGTTATTCCTACACCAACCTGTTAATCAAAGTCTCTTCATTGCCCCAGGAAGCATATGGATTGGAATTCAAGGGGTGGCTGGAATTGTGACATATGAAGAAACATCCAAGAAGTTTTTGAAAACTTGATTTTAGGATCAGCCAATCCCATCTTCTTTTCATTTTCCCTGGCTAAAAATTTTCCTTGTCTCACCCTGTCCAGACTTCCCCAAATAAAACACAGCTTTCTAATGTGTTCCAAAAGCTAAACTGGCCCATTATACCTTTCTTTTCTTTCTCTTGGGTAGAAATACAATTTTTATGTGCAGTACAGTTCAGAAACTCCAGGAGATACTTTGAAGAAATCATAGCAATTTTCCGTCACTCATTTCCCCCTCTGGATATCCTGCTGCCGGGAGATACATTCTCCAAGACCACCTACAGTGGGATCTTTGCTGCAGGTGACAAGAAAACGAGATTAAGCATTCTGCTATGATGCTGGGTTCTTAGGAGGTACCAGCCATGCTATTTTGGATAAGAAATGTACAGAAACATTGTCATTGTATTTTTCTATCTACCAGCCAAAGAAATATGCAGCACACGCCTCCATCTTTAAGATGGTCTTGTTTTACAAAGCCACTTTCAAAGACTATAGCTGCATATATATATATATATATATGTATGTATGTATGTATGTATGTATGTATGTATGTATATATATATATATATATATATATATATATATATTTGTTTTCTGAGGTTTTCGCGGGTGTTTGTATGTAGGTCTTTGGTTGTTCGGGTTTTCTCCTGCGTCAAATTGGAAGTGTCTTGGCGACGTTTTGATGAAGTCTCATTTGTCATCTTCAGGTTGGTGCTTTCAGCTTCTTGTTCCTAGAAGCACGAAGCTGAAAACACCAGCCTGAAGATGACGAATGGGACGTCGTCGGAACATCGCCAAGACACTTCCAATTTGACGTGGGAGAAAACCCGAATAACCAAAGACCTACATACAAACACCCACGAAAACCTCAGAAAACATATATACATATACTGTATATACATATATACAGACCTACATATAATTAATATATATATATATATATATTAATATTAATATATAGTAAGGATTAGTCGGCTTGGACCTATTACAAGGTCCATGCATAGAGTTTAGGTGTGGCTATGCTTATTAGCAGGTTTCCTCACTAGCTAGCTTGTATCCTGACGATGATGGCAGATGCTAGCCATCGAAAGCTTGATTTTATTTATTAAAACCTTGGTGTTTTATTTCCTGGTGATCGCTTCTTTTTTTATTGAAATATATATATATATATATATATATATATATATATATATATATATATATATATATATATATATATATGGTTTTCTCCCACATAAAATTGGAAGTGTCTTGGTGACATTTCGACGAAGTCTCATTCGTCATCTTGAACCACACAGGATGTCACCACCACACATCTACGCAAAAAGCAAACCCAAAGCCACACCGATGATGAGGCACGACCACAAAACAGAAGCCAGACCACAGCTGCATCATTAGCGACTTTAAACCCCTCCAATCCATACATGAAGCAAACTGATACCCACCATGAAGATGAGGCACGACCACAAACGCGAAGCCAAAAAATAGCAACGCAGTTCACAATTTTAAACCCCCCTGCAACTCAGACTAACCTGAGCACAACAAAGCCCCCACCCAAACAGAACACTCCCCCAGCCAATCAGAGCACAGCCAACCCCCCAGCCAATCAGAGCACAGCCAACCCCCCAGCCAATCAGAGCACAGCCAAGCTCCTAACCAATCAGAACACACCTCCATCCAATCAGAACACAGCCAAGCTCTCATCCAATCAGTTCATACCCCCACTGGCAGTTAAAAGGAGGAAACAGCTACAATCACACATTGCTCTTAGAAGCACGAAGCCGAAAACACCAGCCTGAAGATGACGAATGAGACTTCGTCGAAACGTCACCAAGACACTTCCAATTTTACGTCGGAGAAAACCCGAATAACCAAAGACATATATATATATATATATATATATATATATATATATATATATATATATATATATATATATATATTAATAATAATAATAATAAAAAAGTTGGAAGGGACCTTGGAGGTCATCTAGTCCAACCCCCTGCTCAGGCAGAAAACCCCACACCATTTCGGACAAATGGCTGTCCAGTCTCTTCTTGAAAACTTTCAGTGTTGGAGCATTCACCGCTTCTGGAGGCAGGTGGTTCCACTGGTTAATTGTTCTAACTGTCAGGAAGTTTCTCCTTAGTTCCGGGTTGCTTCTTTCCTTGATTAGTTTTCATCTGTTGCTTCTTGTCCTGCCTTCAGGGGCTTTGGGAAATAGCTTGACTCCCTCTTCTTTGTGGCAGCCCCTGAAATATTGGAACACTGCTATCATGTTCCCCCTCACCCTTCTCTTCTTTAAACTAGATGTACTCAATTCCAGCAGCCATTCCTTATATGCTTTAGCCTCCAGTCCCTTAATCATCTTTGTTGCTCTTCTCTGTACTCTTTCTAGAGTCTCAACATCTTTTTTACATTGAGGTGACCAAAACTGGATGCAGGATTCCACATGTGACCTTACCAAGGCCTTGTAAAGTGGTATTAATACTTCACGTGATCTTGATTCTATCCCTCTGTTAATGTAGCCCAGCACTGTGTTGGCCTTTTTGGCAGCTGCAGCACACTGCTGGATCTTATTTAAGTGATTGTCCACTAGGACTCTGAGATCCCTCTCACAGTTACTACTATTGAGCAAAGTACCTCCTATATCTGTACATCTGGTTTTTCTTGCCTAAATGTAGAACTTTGCTTTTTTTTCACCATTATTGTTTGGAACAGGGCAAATAGAAGGGGAAAAATAGGCAACAGAATGCTAGGCTGTATTAACAGAGGGATAGAATCAAGATCCTGTGAAGTGTTAGTACCACTTTATAATGCCTTGGTAAGGCCACCCTTGGAATCCTGCATCCAGTTTTGGTTCCCATGATATAAAAAAACATTTTGAGACTCTGGAAAGAGTGCAGAGAACAGCAACACAGATGATCAGGGGACTGGAGGCTAAAACTTACAAAGAACGGTTGCTGGAACTGGTTATGTGTAGTCTAATGAAAAGAAGGACTAGGGTTGACATGACAGCAGTGTTCCAATATCTAAGGGGCTGTCACAAACAAGAGGGGGGTCAACCTATTCTCCAAAGTATCTGAAGACAGGACAAGAAGCAAGGGATGGAAATTATAATCCAGGAGAAAACCAACCTAGAAATAAGGAGAACTCTCCTGATACTGAGAACAATTAACCAGTGGAACAGCTTGCCACCAGAAGTGGTGGATGCTCCATCACTGGAGGTTTGGAATGGACAACCATTCATCTGAAATGGTATAGGGTCTCTTGCTTGAGCAGGGGGGCTGAAGACCTCTAAGGCCTCTTCCAGAGCTGTTATTTTCTTATTCTGTCACATGTCCATCACTTGACAATTTTTTTTTTAAAAAAAATGAAAATAATAAATAAATGGAAAAGAAAACAAATAAACTCATAGGGCAGACTTGATGGGCCACTAGGTCTTTTGTCTTGCCATCAGTTTTCTATCTTTCCTATATGGGAAATGCAGCAACCTCCAGATGGGATTCTGTTGCTTAATTGATTTCCCTCCAATTTACAGAAGCATCTCCTACCATCCAAGAAGATTCACAACAGAGAAGAATCCAACACAGAGGTTACCGCTGCGAGATATTTCTTTGGGAGATGGCCAATTCTTCAAGTATTTTGGACCTTCAGTGTTGAAAGTTTTCCTGCTAAAAATAAAAATGAGAGCTTGGAATAGTTTTCGGAAGCAATCTGGCAGCTGATACAATTGGAATAGTGATGGATTTGTTGTGATTTTGCACTAGACAGCAACCTGGCTGCCACAGTTTGCACCAACTACCTTTTCCAAGTACTTTGCAAAGACAGACATATGTCAACTGCCTTCCAATAGCCCCATGAGAAAGTGCAGAATAGAAAACAATTTACAAATGCAAACAAAGTGAATTTCTTTCTGGTGTTTTTTTTTTTTTCCCCTTCTAAAGACAAATATAATTCACTGGAATTTGATTGAAAAAGGTTATAAATTTAGGGTCACCAATTTGGGGCCTTTGGTGATCACCAAATCTTTGGCATTATCCCTGTTGTTTTATATTGTTTTCACAAAATGCTAATCAATAAGCAAAGAATGAGTAATAAATTGGAAGTGGCTTAAAGCAAAGAAGAGCATCAGGTTTTAATATTACCTTTATTTACCAGAATGCCTTAGGTCTCTTCATCACCATTTCTAGAAATTAAAAATGGGATTGAGTACAGCCCAAATAATTGTTTAGAAAGAAAAAAAGAAAGAGAGAAAGAAAAAAAGAAAGAAAAAAGAAAAAGAGAGAAAGAAAGAAAGAGAGAGAGAAAAATAAAGGAAGAAAGGAAGGAGAGAGGGAAGGAAGGAAGGAGGGAGGGAGGGAGGGAGGGAAGGAAGGAAGGAAGGAAGGAAGGAAGGAAGGAAGGAAGGAAGGAAGGAAGGAAGGAAGGAAGGAAGGGAGGATGGTTGGATGCTTGGCTGTTCAAGAGCTTGCTCATTTTGTGACCAATGCTTTTGAACATACTTCTAATATGATCTCAAAATTCCAAGTGGATCTCAAAATACCAGAGACCCAAAAATACCGGCTTAGGAAAATAGGTAAAATAATAACCCACATATCCTAGTTAAATTTACTTAGAGGATGTCTAAATGAAACTGGAGATAGACAATGAATTAACACCACTGCCTCAATTTTCTCTCCGCCTTCTCCAGTTCTACTATGGGGTTCTCGCTGCTGTCTGAGTTTGGTTGTTTTCTTGCAGACATTTTATTATCCAACTCAATAACATCAAGAGTGCTAGAAGGGAGTGGGGCTTGCTATCTGTTTACAGTGTATACAATGGCTTGTCCTGCCAGCTTTGGTGCGAGCATTCATTGTGATTCCGTGATTTACTGTTAGCTTGTTTGTCTGAGTTGGTAATTCCTTGACTGGCATATTGTCTAAATTGGAATACTCACAATTTCCCAGTTGAAACTATGGTGAATTCTATCTGTGGGCTGTGCAATTAAGGCTGTGCTAATTGGTGTTCAATTGTACAGCTCTAGGTTGGCCTTATCCTGTTCTTAGGAAACATGAAATCTTGCAAGTAGAGGAAGCAGGAGGAGAAAATGAGGTGATCCAGGCAGGAAGAATTATCTCCAGAGCTTCTGCACCGCCAGATTTTTCTGTGTTAGTTTGTATTTATAATACACCTCTCCCCCACTTCAAAAATTCTGTATTCATAGGAGAAGCCAGCTCTGTTTTACATAATTCAACCACGATTGACTGACTGGCTGATACTTTGCCTTCTGTTTTCTCTCAGGGCCCAATTCTTATCTTGCCTTGCTTGTTTCCATTTAGAGTTAGCATCATATGTCCCTCTCTTGGTCAACTGTCAAACTGTCAGGAACACAAAGCATCCATTTTGGCCTGGAAAACATTGGTGGGAAGGGGAAAAGAGAGAGAGAGAGAGAGAGAGAGAGAGAGAGAGAGAGAAGTGGGAGGAACCATCTGTTTCCTTGACAAGCATTTAGTCCTAATATTTTACCCTGAGTAATTATTCCAATCCCTTGTGTCTTGCAACTTGTCTGAGAGGAGACATTAAAAATGTCCACTATTAAATGCTTTTCACATAGAAAGCAGGATTTTATGACCCCGTAAATGCAGAATCAGTGATTTTATGCTCTTTCTCCTCGGCGGCACTCAGCATTTGGTTCGCCCACACAACCACTGCGGAGGGACAGTGTTGAAGCACAAAGCAGCACACCGCCTCTGCGCTGCAGGAAGGAAGCTGTGGCAGTCGGCCTTTTCCCCGTTCAGCGCCACAAACAAGAAGCACACCTTTTCCCCGTTCAGCGCCACAAACAAGAAGCACACCGGGCTGAATCCCAGCTCCCACAGACTGCCAATCTGCCTGCTACGATGGCCTGCTCTATCATGCTTACTCTGGTTCATTCTTTTAATATACCATTTTGGACTCCCAAGTTGCTGGTCAATTAGTTTTAACATCTGTACCGAGCGGAGCACAATTTCACTGGATCTGCAAGTTTCTGAATCCAGCTGACTCGTCTCATTATCTGTAAGGGGGAGAAAATGAGTTAACCCTGATTAGAACTCTCCAGTTCATCTGCTGGAGCCTGCAGTTGGACACCGGAGCATGTGTGACTAGAAACAAGGCCATTAAGAGTGCTGGGAGATAGCTGCTGAAACGGCCAAAAGGATGAGTGAAGTGCATTAATGAAGTTACATGCTTCCGATAGAGAGCTGGCCTGTCTGTCATCATTCTCATTGGGGCAGGGGGAGAAGAAGGAGGAGGAGGGGAAGGGGAAGGGAAAGGATGGAAGGAGAAGGAAGAGAAGGGGAAGGAGAAGGAGAAGGAGAAGGGGAAGGAGAAGGGGAAGGGGAAGGGGAAGGGGAAGGAAAAGGATGGAAGAAGGGAGAGAAGGAGAAGGAAAATGAGAAGGGGAAGGAAAAGGATGGAAGGAAAAGGAGGAAAAAAGAAGGGGAAGGAGAAGGAGGAGAAGGAGAAGGGGAAGGAGAAGGAGAAGAGGGAGAAGGGGAAGGGGAAGGAAAAGGATGGAAGAAGGGAGAGAATGAGAAGGAAAATGAGAAGGGGAAGGAAAAGGATGGAAGGAGAAGGAGGAAAAAAGAAGGGGAAGGAGAAGGAGAAGGGGAAGGAGGAAAAGGAGAAGGAGAAGGGGAAGGAGAAGGAGAAGAGGGAGAAGGGGAAGGAAAAGGATGGAAGGAGAAGGAGGAAAAAGAGAAGGAGAAGGAGAAGGAGAAGGAGAAGGGGAAGGGGAAGAGGAAGGGGAAGGGGAAGGGGAAGAGGAAGGGGAAGGGGAAGGAAAAGGATGGAAGGAGAAGGAGAAAGAGAGGGAGAAGAGGGAGAAGGAGAAGGAGAGTTGAAAGAGAGGTCCTAAGAATAATCTCCATGCTTTTACATCTTTGGAAGACTATTGGGGGAAAAAAAAAGAGAGGTAGTGAAAAGATGTCCATTACTTGGTCTCTTTCTCTCTCTAAAAGGAACTGCTGAAATAACTGTGTTGTAGACTTCAGATAGATGGTAATGTGTCCCTTCCCCTCTGTTGAAGAAGGGTTGTTCAGTTTTGACCTAGATGGCCTCTTTGACCCCTCTTTCAAACCAGCGGTCCTCTCTGTCCAGAATGTGGACTTTGCTGTCGTCAAAGTCTTTGTCTTTTAAATGCAATGGACGGCTGAATCTTGTCCTTTCAACAGTTCCCAGAAGGCTTCACACTACACAGGTGACCCTGAGGACCCAGATCAACCTCCAAGTGGCCTCAACAACCCTCTAAAAATGCAAACGACCAGCTGTCTGCAAGGAGTATCAATCCTTCCATTCCCCACCATCCAGTCAGAGCTGAAGAAGCTTCTGGGATGAGAAGCGAAATGTCTTCAAAGGAAAAAAAAACACACGAAAAAGTGTCTTTGGGTTATCCGTGTTATGCAAAAACAGTAAGTGTGTGTGACTATAAAGGGTGTCTTCTCCAGTCAGAAAAACAGGACTCTCTCCTTAGGCGTGAGTAAAACCTGTCTTTATCCGGTTTGTATCAGCACCAGAAATACTCAAGTTCACTTGTCTGTGATTAGTTTATTTAAGCATGTTTTGCCCCATTTTGCCACTTTTCTTGCCACAATTGTTAAGCGAATCACTGCACTTATTAAGTTAGTGATATGGTTGTTAAATGAATCTTGCTTCCGCATTGACTTTGCTTGTCGCAAGGTCACATGACTCCCAGGACACTGTAACTAACATAAATATGAGACAATTGGCATGTGTCTGACTTTTGATTGCATCAAAATTTAAATTTAATCACTGAGATATGAGCCAGCCCTTTGTTGCAGCTGCCAAAAAGGCCAACACAGTGCTAGGCTACATTAACAGAGGGATAGAATCAAGATCACGTGAAGTATTAATACCACTTTACAAGGCCTTGGTAAAGCCATACTTGGAATACTGCATCCAGTTTTGGTCACCACGATGTAAAAAAGATGTTGAGACCCTAGAAAGAGAGCAGAGAACAGCAACAAAGATGATCAGGAGACCGGAGGCTAAAGCATAGAAGGAAAGGCTGCTGGAATTGGGTATGTCTAGTTTAATGAAGAGAAGGACGAGGGGGGACATGATAGTAGTGTTCCAATATCTCAGGGGTTGCCCCAAAGAAGAGGGAGTCAAGCTATTCTCCAAAGCGCCTGAAGGCAGGACAAGAAGCAACAGATGGAAACTAATCGAGAGAAGCAACCTGGAATATAAGGAGAAACTTCCTGACAGAATAATTAACCAGTGGAACAACCTGCCTCCAGAAGTGGTGAATGCTCCAACACTGGAGGTTTCTAAGAAGAGACTGGACAGCCATTTGTCTGAAATGGTATAGGGATTCCTGCCTGAGCAGGGGGTTGGACTAGATGACCTCCAAGGTCCCTTCCAACTTTATTATTATTATTATTATTATTATTATTATTATTATTATTATTATTACGCCGTAACAATCCTAAGTATGAAAATCTATCATAAATCACTGTTTTCAGTGCCGTTGTCCTTTCAAATGGT
This sequence comes from Crotalus tigris, assembly GCF_016545835.1. Classification (NCBI taxonomy): domain Eukaryota; kingdom Metazoa; phylum Chordata; class Lepidosauria; order Squamata; family Viperidae; genus Crotalus; species Crotalus tigris. The sequence goes on along the minus strand of NW_024097748.1, from coordinate 90,681 downwards.
CATGTGAATGAACCATAGTAACCTGAGGACTACCTCTCTCGCTGCTTTTCCTTATGTACGCATGCATGTATGCCAGTAATGGGATTCAAATATGTGAACAACCAGTTCTCTGCATGGATGCCGCTTCTGGAAGTCCATTCTGAGTCTGAGGAACAAAAAATTAGCTACCGGTTCTGCTGAAGTAGTGCGAACTGGCTGAATCCCACCACTCTATCTATCTATCTATCTACCTATCTATCTATCTATCTATCTATCTATCTATCTATCTATCTATCATCTATCTATCTATCTATCTATCTATCTATCTATCATCTATCTATCTATCTATCTATCTATCTATCTATCTATCCAGTGGTGGGATTCAAATATGTGAACAACCGGTTCTCTGCATGGATGCTGCTTCTGGAAGTCCATTCTGAGTCTGAGCAACAAAAAATTAGCTACTGTTTCTGCCAAAATGGCGCAAACTGGCTGAATCCCACCACCGATACGTCTTCTACGTATCTTTTCTTAACATGTATATTTTTGCATCCAGCCTTTTGAAATGTCTGCTTTTGGCTAAGCCCATTTTTTTTGTGTGTGTGTGCCAAGGGTAGCCATTAATAGATGTATTTGCTGTTGAATTTATACTCTGAACTATTTTGAAATGGGAAGTTGGCCGTCTCTTTGAATTATATACTTGACTGCCCAACACAGATTTCATCATGGTGGCTCATCCTATGTTTCCTCCCGAGAAACCCATGGCCTCTTTCTCCAATATCCCTGTTCATCTACCCATTAAATAGAAAACCGTTGCTTCTCTAATGTTCAGTCCCCGTCTGCGCACCGGTACATCTCACTGAACTGAAATGAACTCACTGCCACGTAAGTAGATATCTTTTGCAGCACAGGTATATGATTTGTGCTCTGTTGGCTTTGCTTAACACCGCTTGGGGTAGAAAAGGGAAATAGAAGAAGGGAACAGAAATGCAAAGTGTGGATTGTTGTGCTATTTCAGCCTCTTCTCTTGTGGTCTGATGCTGACATAATTGGATGTAGTCTAAGAGATCTAAGAACATAAAATCAAGATCTATTCAAGGCTCTTTTCTCAATTAGTTTCCATCCAACAAGCAACACATGGAAACTAATCAAGAATAGAACAGAACAGAACAGAATAGAGTGTAGAGTAGACTGTAGAATAGAATAGAATAGAATAGAATAGAATAGAATAGAATAGAATAGAATAGAATAGAATAGAGTAGGGTAGGGTAGGGTAGGGTAGGGTAGGGTAGGGTAGAATAGAATAGAATAGAATAGAATAGAATAGAATAGAATAGAATAGAATAGAATAGAATAGTGTAGTATAGAGTAGAGTAGAGTAGGGTAGGGTAGGGTAGGGTAGAATAGAATAGAATAGAATAGAATAGAATAGGGTAGGGTAGGGTAGGGTAGGGTAGAATAGAATAGAATAGAATAGAATAGAATAGAATAGAATAGAATAGAATAGAATAGAATAGAATAGTGTAGTATAGAGTAGAGTAGAGTAGAGTAGGGTAGGGTAGGGTAGGGTAGGGTAGGGTAGGGTAGGGTAGAATAGAATAGAATAGAATAGAATAGAATAGAATAGAATAGAATAGAATAGAATAGAATAGAATAGAATAGAAGCTGGAAGGGATCTTGGAGGTCTTCTATTCCAGCCCCCTGCTCAAGCAGGAGAACCTATATCATTTCAGACAAGTGATTGTCAAGGAAAGATCTAAACTACAACGAAGGAGGAATTTAGAATTTAGTTAGAACAATTTATCGATGGAACGACTTGCCTCCGGAATTTGTGGGTGCTCCATCGCTGGAGTTTCTAAGAAGAGATTGGACTAGCATTTGTCTGAAATGGCTCCTGCCTGAGCAGAGGGTTGGACTAGAAGACTTTCAATGTCTCTTCCAATTGTGTTATTCTGTATTCTAGAGATCTATAAGGGATCTTGGAAGTCTTCTTGTCCACACCTCTGTCCAATTATACCAAATTGTTGCCCAATATTTTCTTGGCTTCCACAATTCCAGGAGACAAGCTGTTCCATTGGTTATCCTTTCTCACTTGTCAGGAAATTCCTCCTTATTTCCAGGTTGATCTCCCTCTGAGAAACTTCCACCCATTGCTTCTTGTCCTGCCCTCGGGCCCTGTGGACAATCAATGGATACCCTCTTCCTCATGACAGTCCTTCAAATATTGGAAGATGCTATCATGTCCTGATCCTGAAGTTGAAGCTCAAATACTTTGGCCACCTAATGAGAAGGAAGGACTCACTGGAGAAGGGCCTAATGCTGGGAAAGATTGAGAGCAATAGAAGAAGAGGATGACAGAGAATAAGATGGCTGGATGGAGTCACTGAAGCAGTGGGTGTGAACTTCAATGGACTGCAGAAGATGGTAGAGGACAGGAAGACCTGGAGGAACGTTGTCCATGGGGTTGCAATGGGTCGGACACGACTTCGCAATTAACAACAACAACAACAATCATGTCCCCATTAAGCCTTCTCTTCATTAGGCTAAATATATTTAGTTCCTTTAGCCCAGGGGTAGGCAACCTTGGCTCTTTTATGACTGGTGGACTTCAACTTCCAGAATTCCTGAGCCAGCCACATTGAGGGGAAAGGGAGAGGTTTCCAAGCTGAGCCATGCCGGCTCAGGAATTCTGGGAGTTGAAGTCCACGAGTCATAAAAGAGCCAAGGTGGCCTACCCCTGCCTTAGCCATTCATCCCTGGATTTAGCCTTCAGACCCATGATCATCTTCACTGCTCTTCTCTGCACTCTTTCTTGGGCACACAGTATCTTTTCTATCTCATGATCTCTTTAACGGTTAACTATATTTAAATAAATGTGTAATGATGCCTTCTGAAGAATGTTCTTCTCTTTGACATGTCCCAAATATTATTCCTTCATCTGGCTTTCAGTTTTCACCCCATTCTCAGCAGCACATCTTCATCTTTCCAGTGAGGACCGTCTTCTTGTTCCTGGGGAATTCTGGGAGTTGAACTCCACCCATCCTAGAGTTGCCAAGGTTGAGAAACATTGGCTTCTTGCACTGAGGCCCCAAGACCCTGAAATCAACATTTTACAGCTCTTTCCATCACCTTTTCCTGGAAAACAAAAAATAAGGATTTGGTTGCAGTTCTTTAACTTAAGGGAGATAAATGTCTGGAGGCAGAAGGGAAGGCTCTCAGTTTTCCTCGTTACGCCCCAACTTCTCTCTCAAGATGTTATTCAGCTTCGTTTCTTCCCCAGTTCCATTTACCTCTCAATCAACCTACATCAATTTACCTTCAATTAATTTATTGCCTATTCTTTACCCCTCGTGCAGGTTATTGCTTTTCCATTTGCTTCCTTTGCTCCAATGTATTAGCCTCTCAATTGCTACCCATTTCAATTTACCCTGGCCATTAGTTCTCTACCCAGGTCCCAGCAAATCAAATCTTCTCCTGTTAACTCCATCAACATTTGTTTGCCTTCTGACCAAGATATCCATTTTTGTCTGTCTGTCTATCTGTATTTCTATCTATCTATCTATCTATCTATCTATCTATCTATCTATCTATCTATCTATCTATCTATCTATTTATCTATCTATCTATTCTATATCCATCACCTATCATTTACCTATCACCTGTCTCTCTCTATTTACCTTTCAAGCTATCATGTGTCTGTCTGTCTGTCTGCCTGCCCGTCCGCCTATCTATCTATCTATCTATCTATCTATCTATCTATCTATCTATCTATCTATCTATCTATCTATCTATCTATCTATCTATCTATCTATCATGTACCTGTCTGTCTATCTATCCATCCATCCATCACCTATCATTTACCTATCATCTGTATCTCTGTCTACCTTTCACGCTACCATCTGTCTGTCTGTCTGTCTGTCTGTCTGTCTGTCTGTCTGTCTGTCTATCTATCTATCTATCTATCTATCTATCTATCTATCTATCTATTCTATATCCATCACCTATCATTTACCTATCACCTGTCTGTCTCTCTCTATCTACCTTTCAAGCTATCATGTGTCTGCCTGCCTGCCTGCCTGCCTATCTGTCTGTCTGTCTGTCTATCTATTTATCATCTGTGCCTCTGCCTATATCTATCTATCTATCTATCTATCTATCTATCTATCTATCTATCTATCTACCTACCTACCTACCTATCTATCTATCTATCTACCTATCTATCATGTACCTGTCTGTCTATGTATCCATCCATCCATCACCTATCATTTACCTTTCATCTGTATCTCCATCTACCTTTCACGCTATCATGTGTCTGTCTGTCTGTCTTTCTGTCTGTCTATCTATCTATCTATCTATCTATCTATCTATCTATCTATCTATCTATCTATCTATCGTTCTTTGAAACTAAATGGAACTTCATTTTTCTTCTTTCCCCAGTGAAAAGGTCCTGTACGTCTTCTATCTGATAGTTCTACCTCCTTTCTTGGAGCTGAACAAAATCCCAAGCTGAAGCTCAAGTTGAAGTTAGACCCAGAGAACAAAAGCTGGAGGTTCAACAGCAGTAAGACCCTGCTCACCAAGTGTTCAGTCCATTTGCCACTAAAACCCTCAACAGAGAAACTTAGTCCCCATGAAGAATGGGGTCCAGCAGGCTTAATAGTCAATCCAAGCCCCCGTGGAATTTGCAGTGAGGCTTTCATCCAGAAGTTTCTTTTTTCTTTTCTTTTTTTCAGAATCGTTTCGCCACGGGGACCACAGAACTGTGAAACAAAGTGGTTGGAATTAATGAACTTTTACTTATCCATCATTCTGGTCAACCTCACTTCTGAGTTCAGTCAGTAAGCGCCTGCGAGGTTGGCAGGAGTAGATGGCTGTCCATCCTTTGAGAAAGGGGTTATTTCTCATTCTAGCGACCAGTGGCCCACAGCCCACTGGCTTCAAGATCAAAGGTATTGATTCAACAGTCACTTTGAAGTGAGCTTGGCATGCGGGATGTTGAATAAATAATGAAAAATCATTAACATAAAAGAGAAATTTAAATATGCGTTCACCTTCACACAATCTGTATTTTCTTGATACTTTTGAACTTGTCTTTTTTTTTAAGAAAAAAGAAAAAAAAATAGCAGATTGCGAATGTGTAGCCAAATGAGCTTCAACTCTTGATCTTCCTTTGTCTGTTTTTCTACCAAAGTTTTTTCTACATGATCAATCAGCGAGCAACAGATGTGCTTTGTTCAGTGAAGGTTACGTGATTCTATCAAGCAAGTTCAAACTACTATTCATATGCCATATCTTTGTGCTTAGTTTTTTTTTTTCAACACACAGTCTCCTGCTGGATGGCCCAAAGTCACCCAGCTGGCATTCATGCTTAAGGTGCGACTAGAACTCACTGTTTCCTGGTGATTGGCCCAAAGTCACCCGGTCGGCTTTCATGCCTAAGGTAGGACTGGAATTCATCATCTCCTGGTGATTGACTCCAAGTCAAATCTTCCTCTCCACCTCCTTCTCCTCCTCCTCCTCCTCCTCCTCCTCCTCCTCCTCCTCCTCCTCCTCCTCCTCCTCCTCCTCCTCCTCTTCCTCTTCCTCCTGCTCCTCCAGACCTTTTTACAGATTTCCTTTTTTTACATTTTAATACAGCATCATATCTAAAAATGTAATAACAATTATAGGCAATTCCTCAAAAACTGGGCTAGTGTGCTTGGTCCAGAATATCAAATCTTGTTGAAACAAACCTGCTGCATTGCCACTGTAAAATTGTCAAAACATCCCCACTGACCATGACTGTAATTATTTCTGCTTGGGAATGAAAGATTTGATCAGCTGAGTACATTCTCTCTCTTCTTCTCCATTTTTTTCCCTTGTAACTTGTTTCTGTCTATCTTATTATTTCGCTCTGCTGCTCAATCAAATGTTGCATATCCCCTTGATGGAGATGAAAATCTGTATTTATTTGCTCCTGTTATCTTCAGAAGTAAAGGAAAAGAAATGGGAAAAGAGGGGGAAAAAAGAACATGAGTGATTGAGCAGTTGGACACCTAAAGAAATTGTTGATTTTCCTACTTAAGAATGTTGGGGTTAACATGTTCACTCTTTCTAAATATCAGAAATAAAGGGTGTACAACATGTAACTGGCTTGAATGAATTATTCTGAAAGTCTCAGTTCTCACATAAATAAAGAACACTTGAACAAATATCTCAGGGGCTGCCACAAAGAAGAGGCAGTAAAGCTGTTCTCCAAAACACCTGAAGGCAGGACAAGAAGCAATGGATGGAAACCAATCAAGGAGAGAAGCAACCTGGAACAAAGGATAAATTTCCTAACAGAACAATTAATCAGTGGAACAACCTGCCTCCAGAAGCTGTGAATGCTCCAACGCTGGAAGTTTTTAAGAAGAGACTGGACAGCCATTTGTCTGAAATGGTATAGGGTTCCCTGCCTGAGCAGGGGGTTGGACTAGATGACCTCCAAGGTCCCTTCTAACTCTACTATTCTGTTAATTAATCAGTGGAACAACCTGCCTACACAAAAGGTTGTCTGAAATGGCATAGGGTTTCCTGCTTGAGCAGAGACTAGACTAGAAGATCTCCAAAGTCCCTTCCAGGTGTGTTCTTTTATATTCTGTACGTTGAAGTACTTGGTAAGGAGATACGACAATTGCAAAGAAATGTTAAGTTTCTTCCTTGCACTATTTGGAAAAATGTTCTGACGTCACCTGTCACTTTTGCTTGGTAGATCAACTAGAAAATCAAGTACATGATAAGACAAAAAAAAAAAGTTATTTCATTGCTTTGGACTTAAAAAAAAAAATCAACCTCTTCTGTCTGGGTAACTTGCATTTCCATCAAAACCCCCTTCCTTATTCTCTACAACTCTTCCTCACTTACGCATGTTCGTTCTTTCAAGGTCAAACTATTCTTTGGTATTCCTTGAAATCAGACTCAGCAGGAGAAGGAGGAGGAGGAAAAGAGGAGGAGGAGAAGGAGGAGGAGGAGGAGGAGAGCAGGAAGAGGAGGAAAAGAGGAGGAGGAGGGAAGGAGTAGGACAGAAGGAGGAGGAGGAGGAGGAGGAGAGAAGGAGGAGGAGGACAGGAGGAGCAGGAGGAAAGGAGGAGGAGGAGGAGAGGAGGGGGAAAGAAGGAGGAGGATGAGGACGAGGAGGACAGAAGGAGGAGAGGAGGAGGAGGAGAAGAGGAGGAGGACAGAAGGAGGAGGAGGACGAGGAGGAGAGAATGAGGAGAAGGAGAAGAGGAGGAGGAGGAGGATGGAAGAAGGAGGAGGAGGAGAAGAGGAGGAGGAGGTGAGGAGGAGGACAGGAGGAGGAGGAGGAAGAGGAGGAGGAGGACAGGTAGAAGAAGGAGAGGTGGGTTTGACTTGGAATCAATCACCAGGAGATGGTGAGTTCTAGTGAGGAGATGGTGAGTTCTTCTGCACATTATCCTTTTCCACCAGCCCAAAATCTGTCATAAGTGTAGACTTTCTAGAGAATATTAGACTGCATATGGGGATATGTTTGGACAGTTTGTCTTATCAAAGTTCTTGCTTTGATAGGTTCTCACAAAGTTGAGCTGGAAGGACCTTCCAAAGCACATCTAACATTTCAGCCTGGGTATCATTCTGTGATAAAACAATGGGCGTATGTATCAGAGCATTGTCCCAAAGGTGCTTTTCGAAAAGGCACCTGAACTTCCTTCGTTCATTTGCTTGGGCTCCAAGATCACTGCAGATGGCAACCGCAGCAGTGAAATTGAAAGATGCTTGCTCCTTGGGAGGAAAGCTATGGAAACCTAGACCGGTGTTTCTCAACCTTGACAATTTTAAGGCATGTGGACTTCAGCTCCCAGAATTCCACAGCCAGCATTGCTGCCTGTTGAATTCTGGGTGTTGAAGTCCACATGCCTTAAAATTGTCAAGGCTGAGAAACACTGACCTAGACAGAGTCATTTTATAACGCAGAGAGATCACCTTGCCAACAAAGGTCCATATAGACAAAGCTCTGGTTCTCCCAGTAGTAATGTATGGCTGGGAGAGTTGGACCATAAGGAAAGCTGAGCACTGATGAATCGATGCTTTTGTGGTGCTGGAGGAAGACTCTTGAAAGAAACAGACTGTCAACACTGCAAACGAACCTGACTGAAGCCATTTTCCTTCGTTTTCGTTTGGGAGGGCGGAACGAGCATTTCATAATTTAGACAAAACAACAAATTGTTCTGTGGGAACCAAGGTCACTGCTGCTTGAGTTTGGGCGGGCCGAAGCTTTCGCTAGAAAGCCCGCCAAAGTAGTTGATTGGGGAATGTGATCTGTGACATATTGTTGGGGGTGGGAAAATTAACTTTGTAACACTGTAAACTTTGGGGGAAAACTTTGGTCTTGGTTTCACTTTTGAATGTGTTGATATTTTGTAACCAAATAAATAAGTTCTCTAGGGAAATCTGCTGCCTTGGAGTTCTTTATTTTCTGGTCTCATCTATTGGAACCATGACACAGACTCTTGAAAGAAACAAAACAGAATAACAGAGTTGGAAGGGATCTTGGAGGTCTTCTAGTCCAACACCCTACTCAAGTAGGATAACATATACCATTCCAGAAAAGTAGCTGTCCAGTCTCTTCTTAAAAGCTTCTAGTGATGGAACATCCAGAACTTCTGCTTTAATTGTTAATTGTTCTTACTGTTAGGAAACTTCTCCTAGTTCTAGCTTGCTTCTCTCCTTGATTAGTTTCCATCCATTGTTTCTTGTCTATATTATAGAAAACTATAGGCAGTGTTTTTCTCTCTCCTTTTAGAGCTTCCAATACAGATAATCCTCGCTTAACAACTGCTCTGTTTAGTGATGGTGCTAAAAAAATCTGTCCTCGCATTTGCAACCATCACAACATCACTCAGTCACATGGTCACCCTTTGTGTCCTTCACAACCAGCTTCCAATGAACAGAGTCAATGAAGATGTCAACAGCAGAATGGCAAGTCACGGTCATATGGACTACAAGGAGATCCAATCAGACAATCCTAAAGGAAATCAAACTCTGACTGTCCTTTGGAAGGACAGATCCTGAAGATGAAACTCAATGACTTTGGCTCCCAGATGAAAAGAGAGGAGTCCTTGGAGAAGACCCTGAGATCAGGAAAGATGGAAGTCAAATGGAGAAGGGGACAGCAGAGGATGAGATGGTTAGATGGTGTCATCAACACAATGACCATGAATTTGGGCAAACTCTGAAAAACAGCAGAGGATGGGGGGTGGGACTGGTATGCTATGGTCCATGGGGTCGTAAAGAGTCAGATATGACTTAGTGCAGTGGTGTCAACGCTGCAAATATTGTAATTCTTGCTTTGACAATATGCAGAACTGTCTGGTATTTTTGAGGTTAATACAGAGTAGAAGGGGGTGGGGGCAAAGCCAGGGGAAAGAAAGAGGAAGGAAACCTTTGACATTAACACTAATTGGATAATGTGATATATGACAGCTAATTTAGGGAGGGAACATGCTGATAATTTAATTGCTCAGAGGAAGAGAGCCGAGGTGGCACAGCAGTTAGAGTGCAGTACTGCAGGCCACTTTAGCTGACTGTGTTCAGCCAGTCAGCAGTTCAAATCTCACCGGCTCAAGGTTGACTCAGCCTTCCATCCTTCCGGGGTAGGTAAAATGAGAACCCAGATTGTTGGGGGCAATGTAAATATATATATATATACATTGCTTACTGGTGTACACCGCTTAGAGAGTGCTTGCACTTAAAGCGGTATATAAGTCTCATAAATAAATAAATAGATCTTAGCACAGTGGTGGCGAACCTATGGCACAGGTGGCAGAGGCGGCACTTGGAGCCCTCTCTGTGGGCACACGTGCCATTGCCCCAGCCTTGCCTCCCCCCGCGACCCCCTCCTCTCCAGCAGCTCCCCTGAAAGAGAGTCGCCACTGAACGTGGCCCACAAAGAGCAGCGCAGCCAAGGACATGGCAGCCAGGCAGCATAGACAAGACTCTGCCCTCATACCCCATCGTGCACAGTTGATACTGCAGGGTGCGGGCAGAGAGTGTGACTGCCATAGCACTGCTGGGCTGCCTGGGCGATCTGCGGCAGGCCCTGGAGGCGGTGAGTGGCCCTGAAGGCAGGCGGGGTGGTGATGGGGGTGGGGCGGGGGTGGAGAAGGGGCGGGGCCAGTTTTGGGGCACTCAGTCTCTAAAAGGTTCGCCATCACTGACTTAGTGAATAACAATAAATACTCTGGAATAACAAAGAGTCGGAAAGAGTGCAGAGAAGATAAACAAAGATGATTAGGGGGCTGGAGGTTAAAACGTATGAATAATGGTTGCAGGAATTGGATATGTCTACTCTAGGGAAAAGAAGGACTAGGGGTGACATGATAGGAGTGTTCCAATATTTGATAAGCTACCACAAGGAACAGGGGGTCAACCCATCTATCAAAGCGCTGGAAGGCCGGACAAGAAGCAATGAATGGAAGCTAATCAAGGAGAGAACCAACCTAGAACTAAGGAGAAAGAGTTAGAACAATGGAATGGCTTGCCTCCAAACGTTGTGGGTGCTCCATCATCATTCACTAGAGGAGACTGGGCAACCATTTGTCCAGAATTGTGTAGAGTCTCCTGCTCATGCAGGGGGTTTGACTAGAAGACCTCCAAGGTCCCTTCCAACTCGGTTATTGTGTTAAATATCTGAAAGCACAATTTCCTCATTTCCACAAAATCGCACCAGCTTCTCCCAAAGTTGCCCTCAGAGGAATAACCATCACATTCACTTTGAAAGTTGATTTTCAGTGGAAACTTTAATGTGAAAGAATGTTTCCTTCCCTTATCACGATGCCCGAGTCTGATCATTATCATCTAATAGCGATCAAGGTGTGCAAAGATTAGAACACTTGCAAGAAAGGAAGGTGAAAGAAGGAGAACTAGAAGAAAAAAAAAAACAATCCAGCCAGAAATGCAGAAATAATGTAGGAATGAGTCATTGTTTGTTAAATCCAAGTGATAACAGCAGGTATGAATGGGCCAAAAGAAACAGAACAGAATAGCAGAATTGGAAGGGACATTGGAGGTGTTCTAATCTAACACCCTACTCAAGCAGGATACCACATACCAGGGGTCCCCAACCTATGGGCCACAGCCCGGGACTAACCAACATTCATGCATTGCTAGCTTTCTTTTCCTCCCATATGGACAGTGAGATGTTAATACACAAGTTACAAGAAACATGTCATTATATAGTATCACTTTTCTTCTATTTCATAGAACATAGAGCATCATCAGAGTTGGAAGGGACCATGGAGATGATGATGATAATAATAATAATAATAATAATAATAATAATAATAATAATAATAATAATAATAATAATAACAACAACAACAACAACAACAACAATTGGAAGGGCTCTTGGAGGTCATCGAGTCCAACCCCCTGCTCATGCAGGAAACCCCACACCATTTCGGACAAATGGCTTTCCAGTTTCTTCTTAAAAACTTCCAGTGTTGGAGCATTCACTGCTTCTGGAGACAGGTTGTTCCATTGGTTAATTGTTCTAACTGTCAGGAAATTTCTCCTTAGTTCCAGGTTGCTTCTCTCCTTGATCAGTTTCCATCCGTTGCTTCTTGTCCTGCCTTCAGATGCTTTGGAGAATAGCTTGACTCCCTCTTCTTTGTGGCAACCCATGAGATATTGGAACACTGCTATCATGTCCCCCCTCGTCCTTCTCTTCGTTAAACTAGACATACCCAATTCCAGCAACCGTTCTTTATATGTTTTAGCCTCCAGTCCCCTAATCATCTTTGTTGCTCTTCTAGAATCTCAACATCTTTTTTACATCGTGGTGACCAAAACTGTATGCAATATTCCAAGTGTGGCCTTACCGAGGCATTGTAAAGTGGTATTAATACTTCACATGATCTTGATTCTATCCCTCTGTTAATGCAGCCTAGCACTGTGTTGGCTTTTTTGGCAGCTGCAGCACACAGCTGGCTCCTATTTAAGTGATTGTCGACTAGGACTCCAAGATCCCTCTCACAGTTACTACTATTGCAGAAGACCCTATAACATTTCAGACAAATGGTTGTCCAATTGCTTCTTAAAATCCTCCAGTGTTGGAGCACCCACAACCTCTGGAGGTAAATTGTTCCACTGATTAATTGTTCTCATTGCTAGGAAATTTCTCCTTAATTCTAGGTTGCTTCTCTTCTTTGTTACTTTCCATCCATTGCTTCTTGTGTTGCCTTCTGGGGCTTTGGAAAATAAATTTCTTTCTTCTACCTATGCTCTATGGATTTCAGAGACCTGAATTTGAAACTTAGTGAAGCGATGAAAGGAGACTGGAAAAAAAAAAAAAAAAAAAACACGGAAAAAGGAGTCTGCAGGAGAAAGACATAACAACCTTTCATTCTTGTTGAATTCTTTTCCTTCTGGTTAATTTTCAGTTTATCTCTTGTGTTGCTTTTTTTTTCTTCTTCTAAAAAAAAAAACTGCAGACCATTTCTTCCTCAAATTAATTTGCTTAAACATTCATGAAGGGAAACATTTTTAATAGGTATGTGCACATGTTTTTCAATTACTAGCAAACTGGGGCAGTCAGTGAACCATGAATAATGAGAGTTTTCTGTTGTCAGTTTGTTTGTACCAGCTATGATAGTACATGTTGCATTGTTAGTGGCTTTTTCCCTTCTTGTGGAATGTTCCATTTTTTTTGAAAAGGAGGGGGGGGGAACCAACAATCTCTTATATTATTTGTATTTTGCTGCCTTGACATCTCTCCAAGTTCTCTCTTTTGTTGAATGAGGGGAAATTTACGAACTAGGATTCCAGCACGAGAAGGAATTCTGATGCATAGAAAAATTGTCCAGAGTGCAAAAATTCCAGGGTCTATGGACATTCTCTCTTATCCAGGTCATGATTGTCCCAAAGCAGGAGACCCTAAACCATTTCAACCTGTTTTTAAAAACCTCCAGCGATGAAGCACCCACAACTTCTGAAGACAAGCCATTTCACTGGTTAATTGTTCTCACTGTTGGGAAGTTTCTCCTTAATTCCAGGTTGCTTTTCTCCAATGGTACAGGGTCTCCTGCTTGAGGAGGGGGTTGGACTAGAAGACCTCAAAGGTCCCTTTGAGCTATATTTGGAGCCTGATTCATCAGTTAACTACATTGCAAGGCACAAGGGCTTAGGTTACAAAATCTTGTAAGCTAGATTGGTCAATTGTAAAGCCCTTTGACTGGAACATAGGTCAAAGCCACCCCTTGCTGATTCTTTTGCTCTGCTTCCTAATTCTCTTTTGATGCAGGGAGATGTTGCTACCTATTTGCCTAATAGGGAGGAAATAATACTATGGTGCTGGAGAAAACTCCTGCGAGTCCCTTGGACTGCAAGGTGATCCAATCGGTCAGTCCTGGAGGAGATCAACCCTGACTGCTCTTTAGAAGGCCAGATCCTGAAGTTGAAACTCAAGTCCTTTGGCCACCTAATGAGAAGGAAGGACTCACTGCAGAAGAGCCTGATGCTGGGAAAGATGGAGGGCAAGAGAAGAAGGGGACGACAGAGAATGAGGGGGTTGGATGGAGTCCCTGAAGCAGTAGGCGTGAGCTTCAATGGACTCCAGAAGATGGCAGAGGACAGGAAGGCCTGGAGAAACATTATCCATGGGGTCACGATGGGTTGGACACTACCTTGCAACTAACAACAACACGAACTGGAAAGGACCTTGGAGGTCTTCTAGTCCAATCCACTGCTCAAGCAGGAGAATCTATACCTTTTCAGTTTTTTTTTTTTCTTAAATGCCTCCAGGGAACACCATTGCTGCAGAGGACTCAGACTGGGATTCTGAACACCAAAGAATTGAGGCCTTTGAACTATGGCGCTGGAGAAGACTGCTGCAAGTCCCCTGGACTGTAAGGCCATCAAACCGGTTAGTCCTGGAGGGATCAACCCCGACTGCTCTTTAGAAGGCCAGATCCTGAAGTTGAAACTCAGGTACTTTGGCCACCTAATGAGAAGGAAGGACTCACTGGAGAAGAACCTGATGCTGGGAAAGATGGAGGGCAATAGAAAAAGGGGACGACAGAGAATGAGGGGGATGGATGGAGTCTCTGAAGCAGGAGGTGTGAGCTTAAGTGGACTCCAGAAGATGGAAGAGGACAGGAAGGCCTGGAGGAACATTGTCCATGGGGTCAAAATGGGTTGGACACGACTTCGCAACTAACAACAACAACAACAACAATGTGTACCTGTTCTGGTCATTTATTAATTAGTAAGCGTCCTTTAAGGAGTGTGATGGCTCAGCAGTTAAAGATGCTGAGCTTTTCAGCTGGAAAGCTGACAGCTTGGGTTTGAGTCCCCAGCTCCATGCAACTGGGTGAGCTCCTGTTTCTGCCTCATCTCCTGCCCACCTAACAATTCAACAGCATGCAAATGGAAGTAGATTAAGAGGTATCATTTCGGCAGGAAGGTAACAGTGTTCCAGGCATCTTTGATATATAGCAATACTGGCTCCTTCCACCAAGAAACAGAGAGGAGTACCACACACAATATAGATATACATTGCTTACTGGTGTACACTGCTTAGAGAGTGCTTGCACTTAAAGTGGTATATAAGTCTCATAAATAAATAAATAAATAAATAAATAAATAATGAAGAGAAGGACGAGGGGGGACATGATAGCAATATTCCAACATCTCAGGGGCTGCCCCAAAGAAGAGGGAGTCAAGCTATTCTCCAAAGTGCCTGAAGGCAGGACAAGAAACGGGTGGAAACTAATCAAGGAGAGAAGCAACCTAGAACTAAGGAGAAACTTCCTGACAGTTAGAACAATTAACCAGTGGAACAACCTGCCTCCAGAAATCGTGGGTGCTCCATCACTGGAGGTTATTTTATTTTATTTTATTTTATTATAATTTTTTTATTCATAGTACAATTAAAACAAAAATGGACAAACATGACATTCCAGAATGAATTTCCCTAACAGTTTGTTTCTCATGATACAAAAACTTAATACATCTTTCTTAACCTCTATATAAGCCTCATCCTTCTATACAATACAATTATATATACAATTACAGTATATGTACAGTTATATATATCTTTTAATTCTACCATTAACTTGAAGTCTGAGCAGTTCTCCTTAATTCATAACAATGGTAAAATTTGTCCCAGATTTCGAAGTATTCGTGTTCTGTCTTGTCTTTCATAATCATTTTAAGCCTGTCCATCTCAGCACATGATAAAATTTTATGTAGGATCTCTTCTTACTGGAGGTTTTTAAGAAGAGCTGGACAGTCACTTGTGTGAGATGGTATAGGTTCTCCTGCTTGAGCAATGGGCTGGACTAGAAGACCTCCAAGGTACCTTCCAGCTCTATTTACTTCTATTAAGCAAAACTTGATCCCTCCACTTCCCCTCTAGATGATGAAAAACACATGGTTTGGCTTTCTTCGAGAGGCTGTACAAGAATAAAATTAGTCCAGGTACAAAATGCACCCAAGTTGCTAACGGGGTTAAGTTTTGAATGGTGGGGAAGTCGTTGAAAAGTAGGACAACTTGACCTTCACTGTCTTTGTGTGTGAAGCCTGGCAGGTCTTCTTGTTGTTTTATAAGGAAATGGGGAGGGTTTTACCATCAATCCCATCTTCTATGTGCCTTGAAAGAAGAATGTGTACAGTTCAAGGTCTTTACAAAAGGAATTGCTAAATTTCACAAGTTGCAGCCTCTCAACCATCTTGAAAAGCAGCCGTGTGATGTTTCATCTTCTCACTTCTGAGGGGGAATCTTCTTTCTTCTTCAGTTGCATGTTGTTGTTTTTTTCAGGAATTCTCCAAAGACACACTCTCTCTCTCTCTCTCTCTCTCTCTCTCTCTCTCTCTCTCTCTCTCTCTCTCTCTCTCTCTCTTTCTCTCTCTCTCTCCTCCACTTTGCTGGTTCCTTAGCTCTTTCTTCTACATTAAGATTTGTATATGAAAGTTTTATTTTTTAATGAAGTCTCTCTCTCTCTCTCTCTCTCTCTCTCTCTCTCTCTCTCTCTCTCTCTCTTTCTCTCTCTCCCACACACACTATTAGAAAGGCTTGTAACATCCACCACATTTTGTGCAAGGTTTTCTCAGTGAAACTGGCTACTGAGATGTTGCCACAAACAAATTTCTAAGAGGATTTACCAGATCCTACTCAGGGTAATCGGAAACATTTGGCCAAGGTAATTTTAGATTTGCAGAAGATGAAGAAAAAAAATGTCTTCCACGTTCTCATCCGCTTTCTCCTTTTCCTCTGATTTTTTTTTTAATTATTAAATACTCATCCTACCTTTATTATTTTTATAAATAACACAAGGTGGCAAATATAGCTAGTAATCCTTGTTCCTCTTATTTTCCCCACAGTAACGACAATCCTGTGAGGTGTGTTGGGCTGAGTGCGAGTGACTGGCCCCAAAGTCACCCAGTTCTAGTTTTCTAGAAACTAGAACTAGAACTCACCATCTCCTGATGATTGACTCAGAGTCACCCAACTAGATTTCACGACTAAGACGGGACTAGAATACATAGTCTCTGGGCGATTGGCCCAAAGTCATCCAGCTAGATTTCATGACTAAGGCAGGACTAGAACTCACCGTCTCCTGGTGATTCGCCCAGAGTCACCCAGCTAGATTTCATAACTAAGGCGGGACTAGAACACATAGTCTCTTGGCGATTGGCCCAAAGTCATCCTGGTGGCATTTGTGCTTAAGGCCAGATTAGAACTCACCATTTTGTTTTTGGGGTTTTGAAGACATTTCGCTTCTCAGCTTCTCATCCAAGAAGCTTTTTCAGCTCTGACCGGAAGGTGGGGAATGGAAGGATTTATACTCCTTGCAGACAGCTGGTCACTTGCATTCTTTTAGAGGGTTGTTGAGGCCACATGTAGATTTACCTGTGTCCTCAGGGTCATCTAAGTAATGTAATGGGCATGGAGCCTTCTTGGAAGTGTTGAAAGGGCTGTGTTTTAGACTGGAGATAGATGATGTTGTATCCCTCCCCCCCCTTGACAGAGGGCTATTCAGTTTTGACCTAAATGGCCTCTTTGACCCCTCTTTCAAACCAGAGGTCCTCTCTGTCCAAAATGTGGACTTTGCTGTCTTTGAAAGAGCAACCTTTGTGTTTTAAATGCAGATGGACTGCTGAATCTTGTCCTGATGGGTTTGTTCTCCTTCCATTCCCCACCATCCAGTCAGAGCTGAAGAAGCTTCTTGGATGAGAAGCGAAACATCTTCAAAGAAAAAATGCAAGGAAGTCTAGTTGCCTTTTGGAAAAAGCACCCTTGGGATAACTATGACGTGAATGACCGAGAATCTCCATAGACATTTAGCTATGCACTAAGGTCGTGCATTCAATCTTGCAGCTACTACAATTGTTGGCTGAGCAGGGACAAAAATAGCCAGATAAATGATTAAAGTCTGTGAGATAGATCCTTTGCCATTGAACAGGAGTGCTGATTTATCACCAGCCCATCAGGTACTTAAGAGCTGGGAGTGCAGTGGCACAAGGAAACAACAACCGATGACTTAATAGCCAGCTAGCCAACACCCTAATTACTAACTAAAAGCTACACACAATCAGGAACCATATAAATGCAGTGTGTAGAACAGCCCAGTGCACATATTGTGGAGAGAGAGAGAGAGAGAGAGAGAGAGAGAGAGAGAGAGAGAGAGAGGGAGGGAGGGAGGGAGGGAGATAGAGAGAGAGAGAGAGAGAGAGAGAGAGAGAGAGAGAGATGACTTGTTTACTGATTTGTATATTAAACAATTCCAATTCCTAATCCTATTTTCTTAGGCTCCATGATAAGTCTGCTAGCGGTTCATGATAAATTTGATCCTGTTTGCCCAGGTTCAAGTTCATTTTACAACACACCGGCTCTGACCCACAATTCCAAATTTTAATTGCAAATGGTGACATTTTCCTGGAAAGGGTTTTTTTTTCCCTGCTTGAAAGATAGCAAGTATCAAGGCATTTTCATTTCTTCTAAAACAATAAAAAAGAAAAAGAAAAAAAGAAAAGAAAAGATGATGGGCTCCAGCATGATCCTAAAAGCTTGGAAGAAGCCTTCTGACCGACTCAAACTGGACCTTGTAGCCTAAGGTGGATTCATCCCTCCAGCCACCGTGGCTCTCCGATTCCACCTAGCAACGATACCAGCAGGATTAGGAACCGTCCTTATGCCAATGACAGATCTACAGAAGCAATTTGCTTTGATGGGAAGTTGGAACCTTCTGCCTTCATTCCCAGGCCAAGTGTGAGCAGGAGGGCAAATTTAATAACATTTCCGAGGCAATTTCTGGCACGACGTGCCAGGTTCACGCGAGCGGCAGGTGCAGGCAAGTCAAGCAGTGAAATCAACCCTGCCAAAATGGTGAGAGAGATGAAAGCATCCATTGTTCTTCTTTGGAGCTGGGACTTGCTAGCCAAGTTTGGCGGAATTGTCCCCTGTAGGTTGGGAAACTTTTAATTTTCTCCCTTTCTCTCTTCCTTCCCCTCCCGCTCTGGGACTTTCTGTGATTGAAATTCTAAAACACTGCATGGATTCAGCTCAGAAACTGTAAATGTGTACAAGAAGGAGAAGGAGAAGGAGGAGGAGGAGGAGGAGGAGGAGAAGAAGAAGAAGAAGAAGAAGAAGAAGAAGAAGAAGAAGAAGAAGAAGAAGAAGAAGAAGAGGAGAAGAAGAGGAGAAGAAGAAGGAGAAGAAGAAGAAGAAGAAGAAGGAGGAGGAGGAGGAGGAGGAGGAGGAGGAGGAGGAGGAGGAGGAGGAGGAGGAGGAGGAGGAGGAGGTGGTTTGTGTGAGGAAGGGATGTGTGTGGGGGGGGGAAATCAGCATTTTATTAGCTTTGCAGCTCGAAAGGATTAGGGTAGGATTAAGCCAGGAGAAAAATAGATTTCTAAGCTGTTGTGTTTCCTAACGGGTGTAACAAACATGTCTCGAAAGGGAGGACTGAAGAGAAGGAGACAAGAGATCAGGAAAAGAAAGCAAAACCCAGTGATTAAAATTGCACATTATAGTCATCCAAGACATACACAAATCTCAAATATCTGGGGTGGTGGTTTTTTTTTTTTTTTGCCAGCGTGTTCCACAGGTGCTGTGTAACAAATGTTTCATTTTAGCAGCTGATCCCCAAAAGAGTTTTGAGGCAATTGTTAAGCACAACTTTGGCGACAATCCAGAAAGGCTACAAAGGTAAGCTTTGTAGGACGATACATCAGTTTGCTGCTCCTAATCAGAATCCAGATACTTCTGCTTCATCTACAAATCAAAAGGTGGAATCTTTTGGCCTAAATCAGGGTCTTCAAACTTGGCCCTTTTATGACTGGTGGACGTCAACTCCCAGAATTCCTCAACTCTGGGAGTTGACGTCCACCAGTCATAAAAGGGCCAAGTTTGAAGAGCCCTGACATAATGTGAGGGGGAAATAATGCTAACTCAGAAAGAGCCATTTTAAGAGGTGTGGACTTCAACTCCCAGAATTCCCCAGCCAGCTATGCTTTGTCCCCAACCTGTTCTTCTACCTTGTGGCATCACATAATGCAGGGGTCTTCAAACTTGGCCCTTTTATGACTTGTGGACTTCAACTCCCAGAATTCCTCAGCCAGGCATGCTGGTTGAGGAATTCTGGGAGTTGAAGTCCACCAGTCATAAAAGGGCCAAGTTTGAAGACCCTTGGCCTAAATCCTCTACCTTCAAGCAGGAATGCTTTCCTGCCCTTTTTTTTTTTCATTCCTTTGAGCTAGACTTGCCAACTTGATTGTTATTCCTTTGCTTATTGGTTCCATTTTATCCCCCTCTTATTATTATTTTTTATAAGTCGTCCAAGACTGCAAATATACACAATGCTCTTTCCTCTTCCTACTTTCCCTACAATAACAATAACCCTGTGAGGTGAATTGAGAATGAGAGAGGAACTGGCCCAGTGTCATGCAGCTATGACTCAGGCAGGAAAGTTGGAAGAGACCTTGGAGGTCATCTAGTCCAACCCCTTGCTCAGGCAGGAAACCCTATACCCTTTCAGACAAATCATTGTCCAATCTCTTCTTAAAAACCTCCGGTGTTGGAGCACCCACAGCTTCTGTAGACAAGCCGTTCCCTTGGTTAATTGTTCTCACTGTCAGGAAATTTCTCCTTAGTTCTAGGTTGCTTCTCTCCTTGATGAGTTTCCATCTGTTGTTTCTTGTCTTGCCTTCAGGCACTCTGGAGAATAGGCTGAGGTCTGAGCTTTCAGACTTGCCAGATTGATGTCAGCCCTCTGAGGTAGTCCAGATAAGAAGCTACACAAAGAATATGCGCTCTACTTTTACCGAAAGGTTTCACTGACAGAATTTTCCTCCTCTCCTTTTACTCCCTAGAAAACTAGAGAGAGTCGCCTCTGATACGTTTTCCACAACCCTGTTTCTGTGGGCTGAGATCCCTTTGGTCTTACCTAGTACTGCATCCAATTCTGCTCACCATAATATAAAAAAGTTGTTGAGACTCTGGAAGAAGTGCAGAGAAGAGCAACAGGAACGATCAGGGGACTGAATGCTAAAACATATGAAGAAAGGTGTCAGGAATTGGGTATGTCTAGCGAAAAGAAAAAAAAAACTATGGGAGAATTGACAGCAGTGTTTCAATATTTGAGGGGCTCTTATAAAGATGAGGGGGTCAAACTACTTTCAAAAGGATCCAAAGGCCAGACAAGAAACAATGGATGGAAAATAACCAAGGAGAGAAGCAACCTAGAATGAAGGAGAAAATTCCTAACAATCAACCAATGGAATAGCTTTCCATCAGAAGTTGTGGGTGCTCCATTACTGGAGGCTTTTGAAAAAAAAAGTCTGGGTAGCCATTTGTCTGAAATGATATAGGATCTCCTGCTCAAGCATAGGGTTGGACTAGAAGACCTCCAAGATCCCTTCCAGCTCTATTACTTTATGTCCTGTGTTCTTTTGCATGATGTTTACCAAGATTCCAGCTTTGCCTTTTTTCATCCAAGGTCATTCTCACATACTATTCCCCAGTGCAGGGAAGTCCAGACGCTTAAGATTATGGAAGCAATAGTAGGACAAAAACACACTCTTTGACATGTCCCAGACCATCTTGTAACTAGATAACACCGCCTTCCACATCCACACATAAAAAAAAAATGTCCACCTTTTTTCTATCCTTTGAAAGAAGTTCAAACGCAAACTCTCTTTCATCAACTTTCATGAAAATATAACAAAAAAAAAGAGGCACCAAAACCCCTGCAGTGTTTCATTGCTTACCACCCTTAAAAAAGTAAGCCTGTGGCAAAGATTGTGGCAAATCACTTTTATAACACCTCCGAGAAAAGTGCATTGATGCGTCTCTGGGGTTTAAACTTCCTTGTCCATTTCCCCCCCCCCCGCATAATTGGTGACTGAGAATATCTCCACCACTGAGATTCAGTGGTGAAGAAAAAAGGGAAGGAGAGAGGGAGGGAGGGAAAGGAAAGACATGAGGGAAGAAGGAAGGAAGAAATGAAAGAAAGAGAGAGAGAGAAAGAAAGAGAGAAAGAGAAAGAAAGAAAGTAGAAGAATGTAAAGAATGAATGAAAGAATGAAGGAGAGAAATAAAGAGAAGAAAGGAAGGAAGTAAAGAAAAAAGAAAGAAAGAAAAAGGAAGAAAGAGAAGGAGGGAGAGAGGGAGGAAGAAAGTAAAGAATGAATGAAAGAATGAAGGAGAGAAAGAAAAGAAAAAAGAAAAAAAGAAAGGAGGGAAGGAGGAAGGAGAAAAGGAGAAAGGAAGTATGGAAAGAAAGAAAAAAAGAGCAAGGAAGGAAAAAAGAAAGAAAGAAAGAAAGAAAGAAAGAAAGAAAGAAAGAAAGAAAGAAAGAGGAGGGAAGGAAGGAGGAGAGAAGAAGGAAGGAAGAAAGGAAAGAAAGAGAGAGAGAGAAAGAAAGAGAGAAAGAGAAAGAAAGAAAGTAGAAGAATGTAAAGAATGAATGAAAGAATGAAGGAGAGAAATAAAGAGAAGAAAGGAAGGAAGTAAAGAAAAAAGAAAGAAAGAAAAAGGAAGAAAGAGAAGGAGGGAGAGAGGGAGGAAGAAAGTAAAGAATGAATGAAAGAATGAAGGAGAGAAAGAAAAGAAAAAAGAAAAAAAGAAAGGAGGGAAGGAGGAAGGAGAAAAGGAGAAAGGAAGTATGGAAAGAAAGAAAAAAAGAGCAAGGAAGGAAAAAAGAAAGAAAGAAAGAAAGAAAGAAAGAAAGAAAGAAAGAAAGAAAGAAAGAGGAGGGAAGGAAGGAGGAGAGAAGAAGGAAGGAAGAAAGGAAAGAAAGAGAGAGAGAGAAAGAAAGAGAGAAAGAGAAAGAAAGAAAGTAGAAGAATGTAAAGAATGAATGAAAGAATGAAGGAGAGAAATAAAGAGAAGAAAGGAAGGAAGTAAAGAAAAAAGAAAGAAAGAAAAAGGAAGAAAGAGAAGGAGGGAGAGAGGGAGGAAGAAAGTAAAGAATGAATGAAAGAATGAAGGAGAGAAAGAAAAGAAAAAAGAAAAAAAGAAAGGAGGGAAGGAGGAAGGAGAAAAGGAGAAAGGAAGTATGGAAAGAAAGAAAAAAAGAGCAAGGAAGGAAAAAAGAAAGAAAGAAAGAAAGAAAGAAAGAAAGAAAGAAAGAAAGAAAGAAAGAGGAGGGAAGGAAGGAGGAGAGAAGAAGGAAGGAAGTATGGAAAGAAGAAGAAAGGAAAGAGGAAGGAAGGAAAGAAGGGAAGGAAGGAAGGAAGGAAGGAAGGAAGGAAGGAAGGAAGGAAGGAAGGAAGGAAGGAAGGAAGGAAGGAAGGAAGGAGAAGGACCAATGAAGCATACCATATTGGTGGAAAATAAAACTTCTATTTGCAAATAAAAGGGTTTCCAGGAAACAAATTCCAAGTGGGCACGCCTCCGTCTGGAGTGAACTCCTTTTATACAATTTTGAAAAGCATGCATTGCCATGAACCAATCAGGGAAGCACACATCATTATCACCCAATCGTGAAGAGCAGCATCCTGCATACCTCTTCAGTAGTCATAGTAACAAAGTTCGACTCAGGATTACAAGGCAAGCTAAGACCTTTATCTTATCAATAATATCCCCCTTTACTAAAACCCTCCTACTGGGGTCTCTGCCTGCCACATTTACCATCCGGCAATGCTGCTCAGAAGACAGAGGTTCTGGCTCAGTCTGCTGCCATTTCTGCTTAAAAAAACAGTTCAGATCCATCCCAATACATACAAGACCACATCGCCCTAAACTATTGCTATATGCAAAAGAATAATGTGCTAAATCATAAGCCATAT
The DNA here is from genome assembly GCF_016545835.1 of Crotalus tigris. NCBI lineage: Eukaryota > Metazoa > Chordata > Lepidosauria > Squamata > Viperidae > Crotalus > Crotalus tigris. The sequence goes on along the minus strand of NW_024097748.1, from coordinate 67,437 downwards.
CTTAATGCACAAAGAACAAATTCTGTATTAGTGCATAAATACAACGAGGTGAAGGCAGACAAAACGAATTGGGCTACCTTATCACCCTTAGCAATCCCACCCATTTCTACTCTTCTTGGGATCTCAGAGTTTGTTTTTTTTCCCTCTGATGATTCTTCAAGTGATGGAGTCAAACTGGGCAGGCAGAGTGTCAACACTGCTAACATCAAATTTCTTGCTTTGACAACATATGGAGATGCAGCCTTTTTCTTTAACTTGTGTGTTACTCTTAGAGTTAGAATTAGATGATACTGGGAGAGAGGAGAAAGAATGTGTATGGGGATTAGTTACACATAATAATAACGTAGTAGCACACCGATTCAAGGCTATTTGAAATAAGAGATGATAAGAAATGGTGGGTTGGAGAACTGGAGGGGAAGCCTGCATTTCAAACTAATTGGAGAATGTGATTTATGACTGTTAATTGGAGGAGGGAATTGTGCTTTGATACTATGTGTTCAGGGGAAGGGAATCCAGATTTTGGCTTCAACCACATAGGTGCCATTGCCATGCTACTTGAATAAAGATTCTTTAAGGTAAACAATGCCTCAAAGTTCTTTGGTGTCCATCTGCACCACCCCTTGATGGACCAAGGGAGACTTGGAAGCCGTTCATGATTTCAGTATATGAAATAATAATAATAATAATAATAATAATAATAATAATAATAATAATAATAATAATAAAGTTGGAAGGGGCCTTGGAGGTCATCACGTCCAACCCCCTGCTCAGGCAGGTAACCATATACCATTTCGGACAAATGGCTTCTTAAAAACTTCCAGTGTTGGAGCATTCACGGCTTCTGAAGGCAGGTTGTTCCACTGGTGAATTGTTCTAACTGTCAGGAAGTTGCTCCTTAGTTCTAGGTTGCTTCTCTCCTTGATTAGTTTCCCTCCGTTGCTTCTTGTTCTACCTTCAGGTACTTTGGAGAATAGCTTGACTCCCTCTTCTTTGGGGCAGCCCCGGGACATTGGAACACTGCTATCATGTTCCTCCTCGTCCTTCTCTTCATTAAACTCGACATACCCAATTCCAGCAACTGTTCCTTATATGTTTTAGCCTCCAGTCCCCTAATCATCTTTATTGCTCTTCTCTGTACTCTTTCTAGTGTCTCAACATACATTGGAAAGCATGCAAATGCAAATAGATAAATAGGTACCACTTTGGTGGGAAGGTAACAGTGTTCTGTGCATCCTTGGCAATAGCCAAGCTGGTCATAGGATCATGGAAGTGTCTTTGGACAATGCTGGCTCCCTTAGCTAGGAAAAGGAGAAAAGCACCACCCCCTCATGGCAGATATGACTGGAAAGGGAAACCAATACATTTACAGAAGAATAGAAGAACAGAGCTGGAAGGGACCTTGGTGGTCTTCTAGTCCGGACAAGAAACCCTATATCAAATGATTGTTCAATCTCTTCCTGAAAACCTCCAGCGATGGAGCGCCCACAACTTCTGAAGGGAAGTCATCCCACTGGTTAATTGTTCTCACTGTCAGGAAGTTTATCCTTAGTTCTAGGTTGCTTCTCTCCTTTATTATTTTCCATCCGTTGCTTCTTGTCCTGCCTTCAGGCGCTTTGGAGAATAGCTTGACTCCCTCTTCTTTGTGGCAGCCTCTGAGATATTGGAAGGCTGCTATCATGTCCCCCATCATCCTTCTCTTCGTTAAACTAGACATACCCAATTCCAGCAACCGTTCCTTATATGCTTTAGCCTCCAGTCCCCTGATCATCTTTGTTGCTCTTCTCTGCACTCTTTCTAGAGTCTCAACATTTTTTTAAGATCGTGGTGATCAAAACTGGATGTGGTATTCCAAGTGTGGCCTTACTAAGGCATTATAATGTGGTATTAACACTTCACATGATCTTGATTCTATCCCTCTGTTAATGCAGCCCAGCACTGTGTTGGCTTTTTTGGCAGCTGCAGCACACTGCTGGCTTTTATTTAAGTGACTGTCCATTAGGACTCGGAGAACCCTCTCATTCTTTCTCTTTCTCTACACACACACAAATACACAAGCATACACATTATATGCATACACAGACACACATTGTTATAGAATAGAATGGAATAGAATAGAATAGAATATGGAATGGAGTGGAATAGAATAGAATAGAATAGAATAGAATAGAATAGAATAGAATAACAGAATTGGAAGGGACCTTGAAGATCTTCTAGTCTAACCCCTTTCTCTGGCAGGAGACCCTATACCATTTCAGAAAAGTGGTTGTCCAATTTCTTTTTTTTTTTTTAATTGAATTTTTTCAAAAATTTTACAGATAAACATCCACCCCCCCCTCCCAAACCACCCCCCCCCCGACTTCCCAGAACTGAATATAGGATTATTTAACAAATTTTAAAAATAACGTATACAATTTATAAGATAATTAATAATAATAGTAAAAATCATCATAATAATATATATAATAATAATATACGTAACATAAGCTTTAAAATGAATAATATATTTTTTTTAAAAAAAAAAAGAAAAAAAAAGAGAAAAAAGGGAAAGAGAAAAGAGAGAGAGAAAGAAAAAAGAAAGAGGTAGGCAAAAAATAAAATATATATAAAAAAGTATATAAATAATAATACAGAAGAAGAAAGAAAGAGAGAAAAAAAAACAATCATTACAAGTTATAAAAAAGCTAAATAATATTTTTCCATATCCAAATTATGTTGTATAAAATTTATCCATTTTTCCCATACCGCAAAGAATTTCTCTTGAGATTGCTCCTTTAAAAAAGCCGAAATCTTTGCCATTTCTGCCAAATACGAAACTTTATAAAACCACTCTTGTAAAATAGGCAAGGATTCCTTCTTCCAATATTGTCCTATTAACAGCCTAGCGGCTGTAATCAAATTTAACATCAATATAACCTCCCTAGCATCACAATCAGTAACAATACCTAATAAAAATAATTGCGGAGTAAATTTTACCCTCCTTCTAAAAATTCTCTGAATATTCCACCATATCTTAATCAAAAAAGCTTTTATATGCTTACACGTCCACCAGATATGATAATAAGTAGCATCCAAGTGTCCACATCTCCAGCATTTCGGCTGTAAATTAGAGTACATAATAGACATTTTCTTTGGATCTTATAAAAATTCTCTCTTAAATTTTGCGCTTGTGTGAATTTAACATTTCTTATCCAAATAAGTTCCCAAGTATCCATTGAAATCGATTCACCAATATTCTGTGCCCATTTAATCATACAATCTTTAACTAATTCAGATTCTGAATCCAATTCCACTAAAACCCCATAAACTCTCTTAATATGGGTTGGCCTTTGATCTCTTACTTGTTTTAGGAGAATTTCATCTTCTCTAAGCCAGCCCATTTTACAATCCATCTTCCATCTGTCCACTATTTGTCTATATTGGAACCATGAATAAATTAGATTTTCATGTGTTAATTCTTCCAATGATTTTAACTGCCAGTCTTGGCCATCCCATCTAAGTAACTGTGCATAAGAAACCGTATCCATATTAACCCCTTTCCTTATGCCTTCTATGGCATGCCGAGGTATAGCCCATAATGGTATTTTAAAATCACATTTATAATACTTCCTCCACACTCTAAGCAAAGAGATTCTTATAATATGAGACTTAAAAACCCAATCCACTTTTTTATTAAATATTAAATAGGCATGCCATCCAAAAAGTAAGTCCCAACCTTCCAAATGAAGTATTTCTATATTTGTTAAATTCACCCAATCGCTGATCAATGTTAGTACTACAGCATCATAATACAATTTCATATTTGGTACCTTGAGTCCACCTCTCTCACGAAAATCTTGCATTATTTTAAGTTTCACCCTTGGTTTTTTCCCTGCCCAAACAAATTTATTAATACCTTTTTGCCATTCATCTAAATTACGATCACTCTTTAGAATAGGTAACATTTGAAACAGAAAAATAAACTTTGGCAGGACATTCATTTTAATAACTGCAATTCTACCCATAAGGGATAACTGTAAATTATTCCAATTTTTTAAATCCTTCTGTATCTCCGTCCACAACTTTTCATAATTATTGTTATACAGTTTTGCATTGGAAGCAGATAATGTAACCCCCAAATATTTTACCTTATCAACAATTTCAAAGTCTGTTAACTTAACTAAAACCTGTTTATCACCATTAGTCATATTGTTAGCTAATATTTTGGTCTTATTATTATTAATTTTAAAACCAGAAACACGTCCATATTGTTGGATCAGTTGTAATAATTTTACCACCGAACAAGTAGGTTGAGACAAAGTAACAACCAAGTCATCTGCAAAGGCTCTTAATTTATATTCTTTTTTGTTAATTTCTATTCCTTTTATTTCTTGAGACTCCCGAATTTTAATCAACAATATTTCCAATGTTAAAACAAACAATAACGGGGATAACGGGCATCCCTGTCTTGTACCTTTTTCTATTACAAAAGCCTCTGACAAACCCCCATTTACAATAAGTTGAGCAGTCTGTTTTTGATATATATTAGATAATACTTGTAATATATTTTGTCCAAAATTCATCTCCTTAATTAAACATAACATAAACTGCCAATTCACTTGGTCAAAGGCTTTTTCAGCATCCAAAAATATCAGGCCTGCAGAGACTTGGTTATTCTTTTCTAAATACTCTAATAAATTAATGATTTGTCTAACATTATTTTTCATGTACCTTCCAGTTATAAAACCCGATTGATCCTTATGTATAAGCTGCTGCAAAATCCCCATAAGCCTATTGGCTAAAATTTTTGCAAAAATTTTATAATCCACATTTAAAAGGGATATAGGCCTATAATTTTTAGGCAATGTAAGATCTTGATTGTCTTTTGGAATCAATGATATAAATGCATTACGCCAAGATGGAGGGATCTCTAGCCCCTGTAATAAATCATTAAACAATTCACACAATGGTTGAATCATCTCTTCTACTAGAGTTTTATAATAAATAGATGTCAACCCATCCGTACCCGGTGCTTTGCCCAATTTCAATTGTTTAATAGCTGTAACAATTTCTTCCTTAGTAATTAAACCATTAATCTCTTTTTCCTGATCTTCTGTTAATTTAGAAAAATTAACTTTACCTAAATAATTGTTTATATCTGTGATTTGAATATTAGTACTCTTGTATAATTTTTGGTAATATTCTAAAAAAGTTTTCTTAATCAATTCTTTCTGATAAACCAATTTACCATTATAATTTATTTTGTCTATATTCCTCTGTTTCTGTTTCTTTCTTAACTGATAAGCCAACCATCTCCCTGGTTTATTAGCGTTACAAAATGTATTTTGTTTCATAAATAGTAAATTGGTTGCAGCTTGATCAGCCATCAACATGTTAAATTGTGTTTTTAACAATTTTATAGCTCCTTTCACCTTTTCATCTAAAGGATTTGAAATTAAAAGTTTCTCTTTTAATTTAATCTCCTCTTCTAAATCTTTACGTTTCTGAATCTGTTTCTGTCTATGCAAGTTATTCATTTTTATCAAAATACCACGCATAAAAGCTTTACTTGCATCCCACACCATTGACATTGATGTTCCCTTATTCATATTTAAAGCAAAATATTCCTTTAAACATTCCTTTAGTTTATGAACATTTTTTTCTTGTTTAAATAAATTCTCATTCACCCTCCAGGATCTCCTATCTTCTTTCTCAGCAAACAGTTCCATCCAAACTGGGCTATGATCAGATAATGTCCTAGGAAAAATTTTTACATTCTTCACCCTGTTGTATAAATCTGTTGTAATCAAAAAGAAATCAATTCTTGAGAAAGATTGGTGTCTATCTGAAAAGAAGGTAAAGTCCCTTTCTTCTTGGTTGCGTTCGCGCCAATAGTCTCTCAGTTCCCAATCTTCTTTCATATCAAAGAAGGCTTTAGGTAGTTTAGCCTGTTTAAAAAAAGTAGAAGAGCCTTTTTTGTCCTTTTGTATATCTAAGACACCATTCCAGTCTCCCATTAAAATCACAGATCTATAGTCCAACAAGGTTATTTTCTGATGTAACAACCTGTAGAATTGCTCCTGTTGCTGGTTTGGTGCATACAGCCCCACAATAAGAATTTTCTTGCCATATAAACCAAGTTCAAGCATAACATATCTTCCATGAGGATCTGATTCTAACAGGATAGCAGATAAATTCTGCTTAACATAAATTACCACACCCCCTTTTTTCCCAGGGGCGGGAGATACAAAATGAGATCCCAAACGAGGATTGTTTAAGTATTTTTGGTCTTTAGATGTAATATGAGTTTCTTGCAAGCAGATAATATCATTGTTGTGTTGCTTTAAATAATGGTAGATTTTTTTTCTCTTTTGAGGAATATTTAATCCATTAACATTCCAGGTCAGGAGCTTTGCCATCTCCCTTGGCCTTGAGCCTGGAGAAGATCCCCTCAAATTCTGCTACTGAAGAGTATGTTGCAGAGCTTTTGGGTCTTGCTCCTCCCACCGGCATTGAGACAATTTGCTGAGTAGATTCTTTAATTTCTTTTTCTTTTTTCTGTTGTTCTTTTTCTTTACGTTTATGTGCTGCACGGGTCATTCTCTGTTCTTTAACCTCTGCTTGAGACATCCATACCACCTGTCCAGCAGTCATCGCACCTGTACCTTCAGGTTTCTGTTCCATCTCTTTATCACTCAAGACTTTGTGCATCATGGGCAAAGGTGAGCCTGCACCCAGGACCGTTTTGTAAAATTCCTTAGCTTTAACAACTGTATTAAGTCTATAACGTGTCCCCGCATGGCTCAAAACAATACCCATCGGAATCTCCCATCTAAATGGCATCAGTCTTGCTTTAAGTTCATTTGCTAAAAAAGCAAAATCTTTTCTGCTTCTTAAAATTTTAGGTGGAATTTCCTTTAATATAATAATATCTTGGGCAGCAATCTGGAATCTTTTGTTGTAGAAAATTTGCAGAATCTGATTTCGCAAAGACTTCTTAGCAAAATATATCACCACATCTCTAGGCAGATTCTTCTGTTTTGCAATCCAAGAATTAACTCTATAAATTCTTTCCACTTCCCCACGTAACTCATCTTTATCTATATTCAAAATAACAGCCAAGTCATTAATCACCATTTCCATCAAGTCTTGAGTTTTATCTTCTTTCAGGCCTCTTATTCTCAAAGCATATTCCATCTGTCTGTACTGGAACATAAGAATATCATCTTGTGAAGTTTCCACTTTTTTCTCCATATCTTGGAATTTATAATCCAAAAGTTCTACTGTTTCTTCAATTTCCTCCACTCTAGAATCCAGCTTCACGACCACTGAGGCCACTCCAGATAAAGCTAAAAGTATATCCAATTTCTTAAAAACTTCCAGCGTTGGAGCATTCACTGCTTCTGGAGGCAGGTTGTTCCACTGGTTAATTGTTCTAACTGTCAGGAAGTTTCTCCTTGGTTCTAGGTTGCTTCTCTCCTTGATTACTTTCCATCTGTTGCTTCTTGTCCTGCATTTAAGTCATTTTGGAGAATAGATAACCTTACAAGCAAGCAGGCTGTTTTGAACAATTACTCCCCAAAAGTCTTCCAGACTGGATTGGGGATGTTCCAGCTGCAGAATCTAGTTATGCATCTGTCTAATTGGAGGCATATTTCCAGAATCTGACAATAGCACCTTATCAAGGCATAATGACAGCATCCCACAGCTCAGGTTTGATTGCATGAATTACAGAAGAATTGTCTTTGCTTCCCGTCAAGCTGGTTCTGCATTTCATTTTTCTTTCCGAAATGAATCTGGAGGATGCCAGAGCTTAGCTGAATGCAATGATTGGAGTGGAATGAATCTCCCCATACCCAATATGACTGCTCAGATATTGATTCACAGAGTTAAGGCATTGCACAAAATGAATGTCACAACTGCTGGCCGTCCGCCCTTAGACACACAGAGGGACAGACAGCAACGTTTGCTATGCTGAGTTCTCCCCCCCCTTTTTTTTCCCCCCTGGAGAGAGAGTCAAAAGGAATCAGAAATATTCCTGGGAGAAAGAAGAGTTGGGTCTATTTCTTACACATCACTTCCTTGGCATTTGGAATGCTGTCTTTGTAAAGTTGCACTGCCTTGGAAAGAGGTGTGTGTGTGTGTGTGTGTGTGTGTGTGTGTGTGTGTGTGTGTGTGTGTGAGAGAGAGAGAGAGAGAGAGAGAGAGAGAGAGAGAGAGAGAGAGAAATGGTAGAGAGATATGATAAAGAGAGAGATAGCAATAGTACTTAGACTTATATACCATTTCATAGTGCTTTACATTTTCAAAGTGGTTTGCTCAGATGATAGATAGATAGATAGATAGATAGATATGGATGGATAGATAGATAGATAGATAGATAGATAGATAGATAGATAGATAGAGATGGATGGATGGATGATAGATAGATAGAGATGGATGGATGGATGGATGGATGGATAGATGGATAGATAGATAGATAGATAGATAGATAGATAGATAGATAGATAGATAGATAGATAGATAGATAGATCATGGATAGAAACATAGATAGACAGATAGACAGACAGATAGATCATAGAAAAAAAGAAAGAAAGAAAGAAAGAAAGAAAGAAAGAAAGAAAGAAAGAAATAGATAGGTAGACAGACAGACAGACAGACAGACAAATAGACAGAGATAGATGGAGAGGCAGGCAGGCAGGCCCTAAGTCCTAATGGGAAAGCCATAGAAATTAAAGCAGTTCTGAAGTTTTTCGTTCATTCTCTCCATGGAAGCTAACATTCCACTAAGCCACAAAGCTGTCCCCTGCATCATGACACATCATCATCATCATCATCATCATCATCAAAATGATGCACCTGGTGACATAATTCTTGTCACTGTGCTGTGGGACATCACTTTTTCCTCGCCTCTCCCTCTGTTGACCACGGTGTTTAAATAGCGATGATTTACAGGTGAATAATGTTGATATTTTCAATCTGCTCTCTCTCTCTCTCCTGGTTTTAAAAAAGAAGGTCTAACTAGAAACCAGTTATAAATCTACAGAAGTGATAAACTTGCAATCCTACATTCCACATAGAATAGTTGAATTCCTGATCCCGGGAAGATTGATTACTCCAGCTTTGCTCAAAGTGGGAGATTGCAGCCAGATGTTTCTGCAGTAATCCATGGAGATTATTGTCTAGCCACTGCTTAAATGTCTCCTCCAGCAAAGGAAAGCAATTGCTTCCTAAGGCTGTCTCTTCTGTTCTCTATCAGTCTTCTCCATTACAATTATTTCTTCTAAAAACTGCTTTCCTGAGACCTCTTCCTTGCAGTTCTAGCTTTATCTATCTTTTTTCAGCTGCAGAGAACACCGTGTTCCATCATCTGCATGAAAGCATTTCAAATATATAAGGAACATATAAGGAACGGTTCCTGGAATTGGGTATGTCTAGTTTAATGGAAAGAAGGACCGGGGTGATAGGATAGCAGTCTTCCAATATCTCAGGGGCTGCCCCAAAGAAGAAGGAGTCAAGCTGTTCTCCAAAGGGCCTGAAGGTAGGACAAGAAACAATGGATGGAAACTGATCAAGGAGAGAAGCAACCTAGAACTAAAGAGAAACTTCCTGACAGTTAGAACAATTAATCAGTGGAACATCCTGCCTCCAGAAGCGGTGAATGCTCCAACACTGGAAGTTTTTAAGAAGAGATTGGACAACCACTTTTTTGAAATGGTATAGAGTTTCCTGGCTGAGCAGAGGGTTGGACTAGATGACCTCCAAGGTCCCTTCCAACCCAGTTATTCTGTATTCTAATCTCTTTGATGTTGTTTGGAACACAACAAAAGTGAAAAACACTCCTCGTGATATTTATTCTATCATTGCAAGCATGGTTTCAGGTTTGCTCAGAACGTGATCAGAAATGGTGGTCCAGGTTTGAAACGTGATGAGATGCTCTTCTGCTAAGTTGACCGACCTGACTTGATTTTAATAATGTCACGGTAGCAAATGACTCCAGACCATCCTTTAAGGACCCTGCATTAAATGGCACACTAAGTTTGACTCACAGAATGTTTCTGACCATTAATATAACTGATTTGATAATTGTACGTAAGGGAGATGTGTGCTATTCTGGAATGATGTTTCTGATCCATTTTGAACAGCCATTTATCTGAAGTTGTATACGGTTTCCTGCCTGAGCAGGGGGTTAAACAAGCTCAAAAGCAGTACAAAAAAGGGTTTTTTTTGCCCTTTTCCCCCCTCCAAAATAAGTTCTGAAAGCATCTTTGAAGTATCTTAAGTTTCAGTTTTCATATTGATATACCAAAATAAACATCAAGCTACAATTTCCTCCAAAATTGCCCAATCATAATCCTTGGATGCTTTCCATCCAATAAAATTGGGTGTGGGGGAGAGGAATGCAAGTTCCCCTCAAAATGTACAAAGTTCAGAAAATGTTCATTGAAACAGAAGAAAAAGAAGAAGAAGAAGGAGGAGGAGGAGGAGGAGGAGGAGGAGGAGGAGGAGGAGGAGGAGGAGGAGGAGGAGGAGGAGAAGGAGAAGAAGAAGAAGAAGAAGAAGAAGAAGAAGAAGAAGAAGAAGAAGAAGAAGAAGAAGAAGAAGAAGAAGAAGAAGAAGAAGAAGATGATGATGATGATTTAGAAAATTCATCATATTAGATGATTATTTAGAAAATTCATCATATTCTAACAGGGTACATTAAAAACACGCACAGTTTTTTCCAATTGCAAATATAAATAAACAAGACATTCTTTTTCTGTGGAACTTGGACATGGGGGTGACTGAGGAAATAAACAGAAGCTGCAGGTTGTAAAGCATTTGGCCAAAACAGAAGTGCCCAAACTGAGCACCTGTGTGATATTTAAATACACGGATTAATCTTTGTGTCTCGTCGTTATTCCTGCTCTGTTCTCTTCCTCTTGATGTAAGCATTTCCTTCCTTCCATCCTCAATCTCCTTCTAACCTGAATCATTCTTCTGCCTGAGACCTGTGTAAAATATCATTTCCTGCATAATGAAATCTAGAGTGACATTAATACATATATAATTTTATGGTGGGGAAAGGGTCTAGCTGATTATTTCTACCTGCTGTGTCTTGATGATCGACGTTGCAGTCATCTCCATTTGGGCAATGAAATTTCACCTCCTTAATGCTTTGGATGATCATATATTCCTCCGAGCAGTCTTGGAGAGGAAGAACGCCATTCTCAGGCTAGGTGGCGATCCTGGCTGATAACTACACAAGTAGAAAGACATCGTGCTAAGGCATGAAAAAGGAAAAAAAAAGCTTAAAACAACAGCATGGTCCCTAAAACAACTGGCCTTTGTGCAATCACCTTTCAACTCAATAAAGGTAATCCTTTCAATCAGAATAGAGTTGGAAGGGACCTTGGAGGTCTTCTAGTCCAGCCCCCTGCTCAAGCAGGAGACCCTATACCAGTGGTGGTGAACCTATGGCATGCGTGCCAGAGATGGCACTTGGAGCCCTCTCTGTGGGCACGCGTGCCATCACTCCAGCCCCGCCTCCCCATGTGGCCCCCTCCTCACCAGCAGCCCCCCCAGAGGAGAGTTGCCCCCGGGCACAGCCCGTGTGGAGCATCGCAGCCAAGAACATGGCAGCCGGGCAGCAGGGTCAAGACTCCACCCTGTCACATGCAGATGATGCTGTGGGGAGCGGGCGTAGGGTCGCCTGGGTGATCTCTGCGGCGAGCCGTGGAGGCGGCGGGTGGGGGGTGGAGCAGAGTGGGGGCGGGTAAGGGGATGAAGTGGTTTTGGGATACTTGGTCTCTAAAAGGTCTGCAATCACTGCCCTATACCATTTCAGACAAATGGTTGTCCAGTCTTTTCTTAAAAGTCTCCAGTGATGGAGCACCCATAACTTCTGGAGGCAAGTCATTCCACTGGTTAATTGTTCTCACTGTCAGGAAGTTTCTCCTTAGTTCTATGTTTCTTCTCTAGTTGATTAGTTTCCATCCACTGAATGGAATGGAGTGGAATGGAATGGAATAGAATAGAATAGAGTAGAGTAGAGTAGAGTAGAGTAGAGTAGAGTAGAGTAGAGTAGAGTAGAGTAGAGTGGAGTGGAGTGGAGTGGAGTGGAGTGGAGTGGAGTGGAATGGAATGGAATGGAATGGAATGGAATGGAATGGAATGAAATAGAATAGAATAGACTAGAATAGAGTAGAATAGAATAGAATAGAATAGAATAGAATAGAATAGAATAGAATAGAATAGAATAGAATAGAATAGAATAGAATAGAACAGAACAGAACAGAACAGAACAGAATAGAATAGAATGTGGAATGGAATGGAATGGAATGAAATAGAATAGAATAGAATAGAATAGAATAGAATAGAATAGAATAGAATAGAATAGAATAGAATATGGAATGGAATGGAATGGAATAGAGTAGAGTAGAGTAGAGTAGAGTAGAGTAGAGTAGAGTAGAGTAGAGTAGAATAGAATAGAATAGAATAGAATAGAAAATATGGAATAGAATAGAATAGAATAGAATAGAATAGAATAGAATAGAATAGAATAGAATAGAATAGGTTCTCCTGCTTGAGCAGAGGCTGGACTAGAAGACCTCCAAAGTCCCTTCCAACTCTATTATTCTGTGATTCTGAGCTCAGGACCCTTTTATTTGATGACTGTCTCAGTAGTAGCTCTTCCTCCTCCCCCTTAAGACCATTTCCTCTGCCCTCTACAATTAGGGAGGACTTACTTGTCATGCCAGGTTAACCTGTCTGAAAAACTATGCTCAGCTCTCGTGGTCTAAAAATTGGTTAAATTTCTATCACCTCACCAAGCATCGGTGGTAATCAAAGGTATGAAAATGCCCAGGTATCACAAAATGAAATATTCTGTGTTGATGGGACACAGAGATGCCTTTTCATAGAAAGAAACAGTCTCTTCGTTGACGGAAACTCCGGTGATCAAAATTCAACGTTGCTTCGCTTGATACGGTCTTGTGTAGGAATGTCTCCATTTTGGGACAAAACTATTTCACCTAGTCATTCTGTTCTGGAAGAGGTATTGATTTTTGTCGATTCTCCTGTTACTTTCAATTATAGCACGATAATTTGGAAAGAAACAGGAGCACGAGACAAATGGATTTTATGTGTTTTTCCATTGCCCAACATGAAAGAAAACAACAGCTGATACTAGGAGAGGGACAGGATACCTATTCTATCAATTACCCACCAGTCTGGAGAACTTATAATTTTGGCCACACTTGAATGAGGATTTTATTGCCAAGAGGCAGCATTAAAAACATATTTAATTTCTTTTTTCACCTGGCTTCAATAGTTACCGAGTTGACAATATATGGAACAAAATAAAAAAATTAGGAAGTCTCTTCTATCTCCTTAAAAAACACATCCATTCACATCAGCTGGTCTGTGTGCACGTGCGTGTGTGTGTGAGTTTTGTGTGTGTGTGTGTGTGTGTGTGTGTGTGTGATACAAGTGCTTCTCAACTTACAACCATTTGTTTAGTGATAATTCAAAGTTACAAGGGCACTGTAAAAATAGACATGACTCTTTTTCACACTTACAACCATTGCAGCATCCCCATGGTCATGTGATCAAAATTTGGATAGCGATAGCATTTATATTTATACATTGCTTCATGGTGCCTTACAGCCCTAAGTGGTTTGCCAACAATCTGGGTCCTCATTTTACCCTCATTTTACCAACCTCGGAAGGATGGAAGGGTGAGTTGGCCTTGAGCTGGTCCGAATCAAATTCCTGGCAGTGGGCAGAGTTAGCCTGCAATACTGCATTCTAGCCACTGTGCCACTATGGCAGATAGATAGATAGATAGATAGATAGATAGATAGATAGATAGATAGGTAGGTAGGTAGGTAGGTAGGTAGGTAGGTAGGTAGGTAGGTAGGTAGGTAGGTAGGTAGGTAGGTAGATAGATAGATAGATAGATAGATAGATAGATAGATAGATAGATAGATAGATAGATAGATAGATAGATAGATAGATAGATAGATAGATAGATAGGTATGTAATATGTCAACCTTAGAAGGATGGAAGACTGAGCCAACCTTGATCTGGTCAGTATCGAACTCCTGGCAGTGGGCAGAATTAGCCTGTACTCTAGAAAGAGGGCAGAGAAGAGCAACAAAGATGATTAGGGACTGAAGACTGAAACATATGAAGAATGCCACGATCCCAAAACCTTAATCTCTACCCACACTGACACCAAACAACACCAGCTGGATTGGGGCAACACTAAAATCATTGTCCACGCTACCACCCACCAAGCTCATGAGTTCATCGGAGCTTGGCACTCTACAAGCAATTCTATCAACACATTAACCTACAACCAGCCTAGGAATCCCTCAGGATCCAAATCAACCACACAGCCAACTAGAGATGACACTGACCCTCAACCATCCGACACAAGCTCCCCCCCCCCAGCAGCAGTTTATCTTCCAACAACCCTGACCTGATGTAACCTCCCCATCACAAGACCCATCACAAGCCTTTCACTGATGACTCACACCTGACCCTCCCTCGACACACCCACACCTGAAACCCTTATAAAGAGAACTCTGATACTAACATGCCGCTAAACTCTGCTAAATATACCAAGTCTGGTAATGAAAAATTCGGAAACTTCCGCCCTCAAATGAAGAATCGTTGCTGGAATTGGGTGTATCTAGTCCAGGGGTAGGCAACCTTGGCTCTTTTATGACTCGTGGACTTCAACTCCCAGAATTCCTGAGCCAGCATGGCTCAGCTTGGAAACCTCTCCCTTTTCCCTCAGCATGGCTGGTTCAAGAATTCTGGGAGTTGAAGTCCACAAGTCATAAAAGAGCCAAGGTTGCCTACCCATGGACTCTAGTTTAATGAAGAGAAAGACTTAGGGCAGGGGTGTCAAACTGCTGGCCCGTGGGCCAGACGCATCACGAGGAAACTGCACCCACCCCATTGCCAGCAATAAGGAAAAAGCTCTGATACGTTGCATGCCGTCATGTGACGTCGCAAGAGGATATGATAGGATATGATAGCCATGTTCCAATATCTCAGGGGTTGTCCCAAAGAAGAGGGAGTCAAGCTGTTCTCCAAAGCACCTGAAGGCAGGACAAGAAGCAATGGATGGAAACTAATCAAGGAGAGAAGCAACCTAGAACTAAGGAGAAATTTCCTGACAGAGAGAATAATTAATCAGTGGAACAAATTGCCTCCAGAAGCTGTGAATGCTCCAACACTGGAGAGTTTTTTTTTAAGAGATTGTTTGTCTAAAATTGTATAGGGCAGGGGTATAAAATGGTATAAGGCAGGGGTCTTCAAACATGGCCCTTTTATGACTTGTGGACTTCAACTCCCTGAATTCCTCAGCCAGGTGTTGAGACTCTAGAAAGAGTGCAGAGAAGAGCAACAAAGATGATTAGGGGACTGGAGGCTAAAACATATAAGGAACAATGGCTGGAATTGGGTATGTCTACTCTAGTGAAAAGAAGGACCCATGGTGACATAGCAGCAGTGTTGCAATATCTTAGGGGCTGCCCCAAAGAAGAGAGAGTCAAGCTATTCTCCAAAGCGCCTGAAGGCAAGACAAGAAGCAAGGGATGGAAACTAACCAAGGAAAGAAGCAACCTAGAACTAAGGAGAAACTTCCTGATGGTTAGAACAATTAACCAGTGAAACAACCTGCCTCCAGAAGCAGTGAATGCTCCAACACTGGAAGTTTTTAAGAAGAGATTTTCTGAAATGGTATAGGGTTTCCTGCTTGAGTAGGGGTTTGGACTGGAAGACCTCTAAGGTCCCTTCCAATTCTGCTATTCTGTCATATACCTTCCAAAGCTTTTTACAGCACATTTTGCTTTCCATCCAGAACTCAGATGGAGCCAAAATGTGTTTGTTGTGGCTTCAAAAGTTATATAAAAATGATCGCTTCTCCACGGCTTTATCTTCACAATAGCAACATTCTTCCTTGCAATACTGAGTGTTGTAAAGTTCTCCTGTGAAAAAGTTAGTGCTTCTGTCATTTCTCTCCTCTGTACTTTTACTATGAAGATGCAAACTCAAGTTGACAGCTAAAGTTTGTCTCTTTCTTTCTACACTTCAGATTGGCTCTGATCTGCCGCAATAAATCTAAAATTATGCCTGTCCCTTTCAAGAATGGGAGATGGTTATCTCCTGTTGACTATAAATCAGGGCTGTTCCAAGCATACACTGATGAATCTAGCTTTATGAGTTTGGTTGCTAGAAGATATAAATAAAACAGTTGGGCCTGCATTAAATTAGTTAATATTTCTATAATTATAGATATTGTGTAGAAAAAAGGGGCTTATTATTTTATCATCATCATCATCATCATCTAGATGCATTCATATCTCTTCTTTTCCTTTAGCCACAATGGCTAAAGTGGGTGTGTTTTTTGTAACATTACCACTTTCCCAAATTCAGCAATTTTACAACAGATACTTTCTGCCCAGTGATCTCTTTTGTGCAGTGTGTGAGCATCTATGCTATATATAGATAATTATTATTAGCTAATTAATGATAAATGACAGAGATTTGGTTTCATTGAGAACAATGTAGAGAGCGAGCTGGGTTTTAATAGAAGTTCAAACTGCTGGAAGCCAAGATGGATGGGACCCATGCCTTTGCTAGAAGTGAAGAATATTGGTTCATGTTATGACCCAGGTGGACAAGGCAAGGCTGGCCTCTAGATAGAATAGAATAGAATAGAATAGAATAGAATAGAATAGAATATGGAATAGAGTAAAGTAGAGTAGAGTAGAGTAGAGTAGAGTAGAGTAGAGTAGAGTAGAGTAGGGTAGGGTAGGGTAGGGTAGGGTAGGGTAGGATAGGATAGAGTAAAGTAGAGTAGAGTAGAGTAGAGTAGAGTGAATGGAATGGAATGGAATGGAAGAGAAGAGAAGAGAAGAGAAGAGAAGAGAAGAGAAGAGAAGAGAAAATATGTAATGGAATATAGAATAGAATAGAATAGAATAGAATAGAGTAGAGTAGAGTAGAGTAGAGTAGAGTAGAGTAGAGTAGAGTGAATGGAATGGAATGGAATGGAATGGAAGGGAAGAGAAGAGAAGAGAAGAGAAGAGAACAGAAGAAAAGAGAAGAGAAGAGAAGAGAAAATATGTAATGGAATATAGAATAGAATAGAATAGAATAGAATAGAATAGAATAGAATAGAATAGAATAGAATAGAATAGAGTAGAGTAGAGTAGAGTAGAGTAGAGTAGAGTAGAGTAGAGTAGAGTAGAGTAGAGTGAATGGAATGGAAGGGAAGGGAATGGAAGGGAAGAGAAGAGAAGAGAAGAGAAGAGAAGAGAAGAGAAGAGAAAATATGTAATGGAATATAGAATAGAATAGAATAGAATAGAATAGAATAGAATAGAATAGAATAGAATAGAATAGAGTAGAGTAGAGTAGAGTAGAGTAGAGTAGAGTAGAGTAGAGTAGAGTAGTGTAGAGTAGAGTAGAGTAGAGTAGAGTAGAGTAGAGTGAATGGAATGGAATGGAATGGAAGAGAAGAGAAGAGAAGAGAAGAGAAGAGAAGAGAAGAGAAGAGAAGAGAAGAGAAGAGAAGAGAAGAGAAGAGAAAATATGTAATGGAATATAGAATAGAATAGAATAGCAGAGTTGGAAGGGACCTTGTAGGAGAAGAATGAGGGGGAACATGATAGCAGTGTTCCACTATCTCAGGGGCTGCCCCAAAGAAGAGGGAGTCAAGCTATTCTCCAAAGTGCCTGAGGGCAGGACAAGAAGCAACAAATGGAAACTAACTAAAGAGAGAAACAATCTAGAACTAAGGAGAAATTTCCTGACAGTTAGGACAATTAACCAGTGGAACAACCTGCCTCCAGAAGCGGTAAATGCTCCAACACTGGAAGTTTTTAAGAAGAGACTGGACAGCCATTTGTCTGAAATGGTATAGCGTTTCCTGCCTGAGCAGGGGGTTGGACTAGATGGCCTCAAAGGTCCCTTCCAACTTGATTATGACTATGGTTGTGATTGTGATTGTGATCGTGATTACGAACATGATTATCTAGTCCAACCCCCCACCCAAGCAGGATTTCTGGCAGAGGGCAGCCTCTTAACAAATGGCATTTCTCTTAAAAAGAATTTAGTGCTTGTTCTAAAATGTGCTAGATCAGGGGGTGTCCAATCCACCGCATCACGTGTCATGTGGCGACGTATCGCAATTATTTTCCCCTTGCCACAGCTGGGATCAGCGTGTCTTCTGCGTCATGCATCAGCCCGTGGGCCTTCAGTTTAACACCATTATGCTAGACCTTTGTTGACAAAACAGGTCTAGCGTTGTCTCGGGTACATGTTAGTTCTGTGCTGCGCATGAATCCAATCCAAATGACATAGAAAAAAAGTTCCATATTTTGCTATTTTTATTTCTATCACCATTCAATATATTACGGGTTTTCCATGCCTCTGTTATGACCCAGGTGGCCAAGACAAGACAGGCTTCTAGAGAGTTCTTTATTTCTCTTAATCAGTGTTCCAGCCAACGGCCCTCCAACAACTGGTAAGGCTGCACCCTCATGCTACCCTGTAGGCAGCCACCCTCAGTCCCCCAAACAGCAGCCCCTATACCAGTGGTTCTCAACCTGTGGGTCGGGACCCCATTTGGAGTCGAACGACCATTTCACAGGGGTCGCCAAACAACGCAGTCCGCCATTTTTTCCCCCTTTTCCTTAGCTGTGCTACTTCCTTTTATTCTATTGGCTTTTGAAAGCCAATAGAATAGACTCTCTTGAACAGAGTCTAATTCTATTGGCTTTCCAAAGCCAATAGGAATTGTCCAGGCTGTCTTTGCCCTGCTGAGCCCGCCGAAAGTCCCATTCTGCAAACGGTGCTGCACCAGTTGAGTAGTCCTTGAGTTACGACTGGTTGAGTAGTCCTCGACTTACGACCGGTTGGGGGTCGCGGCATTAAAAAGGTTGAGAACCACTGCCCTATAGTACCAAGAAAGCCCCCAGAGTAGGAGCATGCTCACTGGGCAAGGTCCAGGGTTCCAAGACGAAATCCACCAGGCAGGGCCCAGGCACAAGGCCAGGGCAGCCCTCAAGACAAGAAACAAGTCCCAGAAAAAAAGCAATTCCAAATCCCCAGGGAAGCAAACGTAGCCCCCAGAGAAGGGCCAGTTTTGAAACAAAAGGCGAAGAGCCATCTTCCAAGTGATGCAAGGCAAAGAGCGACAAGGATGAGTAAAAGCCAGGTGAGTATAAGTCGAAGCAAACAAGTGTTCCTGACAAAGACTAACTCCCCATGGCTTCTCCTTAATTTACTCCCCTCCAGATGTTCCTTGTGAGGAGGGGTGGGGGGTGACCTCCTCATGAGTAGCCTTGCAGCCCTTCTCTGGGCTTGCCTCCACTTCGCTCTCCATGCCCTTGGATCATTGGAGGAGGCAGCTGGTCCTCATCAGAGGGGATCAGCTGCCTATCAGCACCACTGTCGGTCAGGCCGATCCTCCCCCTGGGTTCTGTGCAGACAGGCAGCTCTCAGTCTGGTCGACCACCTCCCACATTGCCTGAGGGGTTCTTTGCATTCCTTTTGCCATTACACATGGCCAGACTGTAAGGACCCTCAGATGTTCTGGGAGAAGATGCTTGAAACCTTAGGGCTTCTACGCCACTGGTTCAGGCAGGGCACTGTCACACGTTTCTGTCAGGCATCGTCCTCATTCTCTGGCACGCCTTCCCTGTAAGATAGTCCCAGCCCCAACTTTCCCTCCTCCTCCTCTCCTCTTACTCCTTCTCTCCTCCTCCTCCTCCTCCTCCTCCTCCTCCTCCTCCTTCTGTCCTCCTCCTCCTCTCTTCCTCTCCTCCTCCTCCTCCTCTCCTCCTCCTCCTCCTCTCCTCCTCCTCCTCTCCTCCTCTCCTCCTCTTCCTCCTCCTCTCCTCCTCTTCCTTCTCTCCTCCTCCTTTCCTCTTCCTCCTCCTCCTCCTCCTTCTCTCCTCCTCCCCTCCTCCTCCTCCTCCTCTCCTCCTCCTCCTCTCCTCCTCCTCCTCCTCCTCCCCCTCCTCCTCCTCCAAACTGGCCTCTGAGGGGGCCACAACAGGTTAATTTCCCTGAAGCCCTAAAGGCAAATGAAAAGAAGAAGAAGAAGCTTTGAGAGGCCTAAGGAATTACACATTTTGAACCATGTCCAAACTACAAAGCCAGTTGTGAAATTCAAATTTCATTGTCAGCACTGGCTAAAGAGCCGAGGTGGCGCAGCAGTTAGAGTGCAGTATTGCAGGCCACTTTAGCTGACGGTGTTCAGCAGGTCAGCGGTTCAAATCTCACCGGCTCAAGGTGGACTCAGCCTTCCATCCTTCCGGGGTAGGTAAAATGAGGACCCAGATTGTTGAGGGCAATTAAATATGTATATATATATATATATATATATATATATATATATATATATATATATATATATATATATATATATATGCTTACTGGTGTACACCGCTTAGAGAGTGCCTGCACTTAAAGCGGTATATAAGTCTCATAAATAAATAAATAAATAAATCTGTGTCAGCTTGCGTCATCGCCTCGTTCCGCGTTGACCCAAGTGAAAAGCTAGATTCAGACTAAAGCTTGAGGAACTGAGCTGAAGCTTTCTTGCTTTTTAAAAATCAGAGGAGGAGACAACAAGCACAGTCTTACGCGAAAATAAGGGCCAGAAGCTTCTCAAGTTCTTAAGAACTTTCTTAAGTTTTCAAAAGACCCCAAGGTGGCATGACAGACGCAGGTCATTGTTTTGAAGAGAGCGTCTCTGACTCTCCATCAAGGTGTTTGGAAGTGGAGAATCGCCCCTGTCTTGTCAAAGTGAAGTCATCTCCCGAAGCTTTGCATGGCCTTTGGGCCCGAGTATATCTGTAAAGTATGGATCTGTCTCGCTTGAAATGCAGAGTGAAGTCTGCAAGAGTCTATCTGCAGCAAAAATGAAATAAAAAATGGATTTCCCTCCCCCCTTCCCTTAAAGCAGAGGTTACTGATGGTTAATGTGAATTTTTATGCTCCTTCTAGAACGAGGGGAGCTCACAACTCGCCGGGGGGTCCCTGGAGACTTTCTCATAAAGATCTTCTCTGCCTTTGGATCTGCACAGAGGCTGACAGAGCAAAACCAACAACAGAGAAGCACAAAGAGGGAGAGACAGAAAGATGTGAATAAGTGTTTTAAAGGCAGAGATGAGCACTGGCTGATAGATTTCACTCCAGGGCATTCACTCCATGAACAAATAGAGACCATATTCAAGAAGTGAAGAAAAAAAACAACATCGCCCATATTTCTGTTCAGCTCCCAACCGATCTAAGGAGGGGGGGAAATCATTTTTCTATCTAATTGAGGTTGTTCAACTCCAAAGTTCACTTACTTTCCTTTCAATGCCTCATCTCTCTCTCTCTCTCTCTCTCGCATTCTCTTTCTCTCTCTTTCTTTCACTTTATTTCTCATACTTTTCTCTTTTTTTTCCATTTGTGTTTTTCTTCCTCATTCTCTGTTTCTCATTTCCTCTTTCTTTCTTTCTTTCTTTCTTTCTTTCTTTCTTTCTTTCTTTCTTTCTTTCTTTCTTTCTTTCTTTCTTTCTTTCTTTCTTTCTTTCTTCAGGCATATTTATTTACACCAACCATATCCACATCCACATTTATCATTTTAGTCTAGTTGGACTAGATCACTAGAAGACCTTCAAGGTCCCTTCCAACTCTCTTATTCTCTCTCTCTCTCTCTCTCTCTCTCTTTCTTTCTTTCTTTCTTTCTTTCTTTCTTTCTTTCTTTCATTCTTTCTCTCTCTTTCTTTTCTCTCTCTCGTCTTCTTTTTCTCTCTTTTTCTTTCTCACTCTGACTTTCTCTCATTCTCCTTTTCTTTGTTTCTCTTTTTCTCTCCTTTTTCTGTGTTTCTGTCTTTCTTTCTTGTTTTCTATCTTCCTCTCTTTTTCTTTCTCCTTCTTTCTCTCTCTCTCCCCTGTCAAATGTCCCATGAGCCACAGAAAAGCTCCATAAAGATTATTAAAAGAAGAAGAAGAAGAGGAGGAGGAGGAGGAGGAAGTAGTAGTAGTAGTAGTAGTAGTAGTAGTAGTAGTAGTAGTAGTAGTAGTAGTAGTCAGGTGAAAGGTGGGATACAAATAATTTTGTTGGAAACTCAATTTAGCTAATCTATCTAGAAAGAAGACTCTTGCTGTGCTTAAGGATAACGTGTGATAAATTTTGCAGTATATGTATGGGGGAGAGTTGTGAAAAAATAAAAAAGTTTAAATAAATAAAAAAAGAATAACCCTGGAGATGAGGAGGAACAGGGGAAAGTAGACAACTCCCTGTCTAATTTGCTTTCCCCAAAAAGTAGGGGTTCTGTAAATGTCCATGTCTATCATGTCAGTCATTTTATAGAGGCTATTATCTTAACATTTTTGACAACTCAAAAAATATCAATACACCAAATAATGTAAAATAATTGCGAACTCCTCGTTGAATTTGATGGCCAATCCTTTAAAGGATGTGTTTTTTAATTCATTTTGGATATAAACTCTCTCTCTCTCTCTCTCTCTCTCTCTCTCTCACACACACACACACACAACAACAACAACAACAACAACAACAACATTCATGCTGCATTTAAATCCCACCTTGTAGACAATCCGAGTACAATTAGCTAGGCTAGCATACCTTATTGTCCCAATTATTTATTCCCATTCTGCTAAACACCATTGCATAAATAGGGCCTGTCAATATAACATCACAGTAATCCTTGTTGCAGATTTATCAGCCGTTATTAATCTGGATCTGAAAAATAAGATCAGCTCCCATAGCTCCTCCATATTCTCCTCTAAAGATCTAAGATACCTTCTCAGTTTGTGTTCCCATTTGGTGACAATGCCATGGTGGGTTCATAGCAAGAATGGAATGTTCAAAGAATTTGGCAAGGAAAACCTACAATAACATGGAAGCCAGCATTGATGTTTGTTGCTCAATTCCAAATGTCTAACATTAGAAACAGAGGGGAACAAAAATGTTAATATCAAAATGTACATCGACGCATTTGCCCTGTTCGAGGAAGGTTGAATAAGTTGGGGTGTATATGTAAGAGGGAGTCTATTTTTGGAATAAAGAAACAAAGTTCACATTCAGTAGGTCCATAACATTATTAATAACATATGGCACAAGAAATGACAAACGATAGAAGAGAATATTTGTAGCCCAGGGTTAAACTCTAGGATGCTCTCTGAGCTTGGAAGTTTTTTTGAAGACATTTCATGACCCAACTAGGTAACATCACTAGTGCTAGAAGGGAGGAGGGTTTGTGGAAAGGAGGAGGAGGAGGAGGAGGAGGAGGAGGAGGAGGAGGAGGAGGAGGAGGAGGAGGAGGAGGAGGAGGACGACTGTGGGGTCGTTGTTGCTCTGAGCTTGGAAGTTTTCTTGCAGACATTACATGACCCAACTAGGTAACATCGCTAGTGTTAGAAGGGAGGAGGGTTTGTGGAAAGAAGGAGGAGGGGGAGGAGGAGGAGGAGGAGGAGGACTGTGGAGTCGTTGGTGCTCTCTGAGTTCGGAAGTTTTCTTGCAAACATTTCATGACCCAACTAGGTAACATGGCCACTGCTAGAAGGGAGTTGGCTTTGCTCTCTGTTGTCCAGTCAATATTGCTAGTCATGTTCTTGCGGGTTCCTTGATCAGGCTACTGTTTACTGTTGGAGTATTGTCCAAATTTATTTATTTATTTCTAAAATTTATATGCCACCCAATCCCAAGGGACTCAGGGCGGCGTACAAAATTAAAACAATAATATGACAATAAAACAGTAAAATAAATACATTCATACAGCGTGTCCGATCATATTAGTAGGCCCTTGTTGTGGTATTCACTGCTTATATTACTACAACCACATGACATCACCATAGCACACAGACTATAAAGCCCTGCAAAATATCATTGAATGAACGCATAGTATAGAAGAGAATATTTGTGGCTCAGGTTCAAACTGTGCGGTCCTTGGTGCCCTGTGAACTTAGTTGCTTTCTTGCAGATGTTTCATGAGCCAGCGTGCCTTCTGCTGCTTTGGAACATAAGTTGACCCCCCCTCTTCTTTCTAGTAGCCCCTCAAATACTGGAATACTGCTATCAGGTCACCCGTGGTCCTTCCTTTCTCTAAACCAGCCATATATAGTTCCTGCCCTCATTCTTCATCTGTTTTAGTCTTCAGGCCTTTAATCGCCTTAGTTGCTCCTCTCTGCGCTTTTTCCAAAATCTCAACCCTTTTTTTTTGTAATACAGTGACCAGAACTGGAGATAATTAAGAGAGCTTTCCACTTCAACCCCATGTGTCTTCTGAATGTGCCAAGTTATAATTCTTGGGATGCCTAGCTAGAAAGGATGAATTATTCTGGATGTTGTAGTCCAACCCATCTTAAGGTAGCCAAGTTGTGGAAACCTAATACAACAAATGCCCTTTCTTCACATTAGTGTTTATTAAGCTGCTTACATGTTTTGCTAAGGAGCCCTTTATTTATATGCCATTTATTTTATGCTCCCAATTTGTTGTCCTCACATGAACCTTTGCTCCTGGGTTGCTGGAAGAGAAGGAAACCCGCGGGGTGAAAATGAAATGCTGATATATATATATATATATATATATATATATATATATATATATATATATATTTAACCAGCTAATTTAGAATATAGAATCATAGGGCTGGAAGGGACCTTGAGGTCTTCTTGGTCTAACCCTCTGCTCAAACAGGAGACCACGTACCATCCCAGAATAACAGAACTACAGAGATGGAAGGCACTAAGGGGTCTTCTAGTCCAATCGCTTGCTGAGCAGGAGATCCTATACCAGTGGTGGCGAACCCATGGCACGGGTGCCAGAGGCGGCCCTCAGAGCCCTCTCTGTGGGCACGGCACACCATCACCCAAGTCTAGGCCTTGAGCTGGGTTTTATAAAAACTTTTCGCTTTAGGCCTCCGCCGCCATGTGCAAAAAAAAAAGGTTCAATCAATCAGTCAATTTCAACATCTTGCGGGAAAAAAAAGATCTTGCAAAGTTCGGAATGATTTCATATAATCTGGCAACAGAGACTAAAGATGTTTTTTTTCTCTCTCTCTCTCTTCTTCCCTCTCTCTTTTTCCCTCCCTTCTCTGATTCTCCTGGCGCTGGTTTTGAGTTGGCAAACCAAAAAGGCTTCTAACACAATGCAAAAACCCGTACATTCCACGTCTGCTGGCAATTTATTTATCTTTTTTTTTGGGGGGGAGAGAGAGAGAGAGAGAGAAGGGATGTTCAGTTTTGTAAGCTGCCACAGGAAGCCGCACACTTTCCACCTTGCATCTGACTATTAAAGTAATTTCGAAGCCAAACACAGTATAAAGAAATCACAGAAGTTGGTCTTTTCCACTAGTCTATTTTTCTTTCTTTCTTTCTTTTCTTTCTTTCTTTCTTTCTTTCTTTCTTTTTTCCTTCCTTCCTTCCTTCCTTTCTTTCTTTTCCCTCTCTTTCTTTTTCTTTCTCTCTTTCTTTCTTTTCTTTTTTCTTTCTTTCTTTCTTTCTTTTTCTGTTATTTCTCTCTCTCTCTCTTTCTTTCTTTCTCTCTCTTTCTCTTTCTCTCTCTTCTTTCTTTCTTCTTCTCTCCTTCTCTTCTTCTCTCTCTCTTTTTTCTTTCTCTCTCTTTCTATCTTTCTTTCTTTCTCTCTCTTTCTTTTTCTTTCTCTCTCTCTTTCTTTCTCTCTCTCTTTCTTTTTCTTTCTCTCTTTTTCTTTCTTTCTTTCTTTCTTTCTTTCTTTCTTTCTTTCTTTCTTTCTTTCTTTCTTTCTTTCTCCCCCTCTGAAATTGAAATGATGGCATGTAGAAGGAGAAAATAACAGCTTGAAAAGGGAGAGAAAAAAAAAAATCTCCAAACTCTCCATTTGGAAGAGAGCATCCCCTTTTTTGAGGGTTGAATTTTTTTTTCCCTGCTCATTTGCTACAATCCTGTCCAAAAATAAAACAAAAATAAAAAACACAGCCCATAATCACAGATTGATGACTGTGCTGGAGGTCCACAATCGCTACCAATAGAGAAAGAAATAAAGAATTTCTCTCTCTCTTCTTCGCAACAGTTTGCCCCAAAAGCTGTGGGAAATGTGTTATGAATAAGAAGTATGCAATTTTCATGTAATTAGAGAAACAGAAGATGGAAATAAGTTCCATCAGAGCAATCAAGAATGGTAATCTGTTAAGCAATTCTCAGTGCCTGCTTGCAAAGCAAAAATAAACCCAAAATCTTCAACAAGTGTTGGTATTTCATTATATTATTTGGGGGGAAGGGTTTTGTCAGCTGAAGAAAACAAATGACGTTTTGTGACAGTCTGCTTTAGACAAGGGAAGTATATAAATTTAAACCATCTTTCTCTTTTCAAAGGCAGCCATGTCAGTTTTGCACTTCAGGCTGGAGGTTCACTTGGAAACCCAGCATGGGTGTCAAACCTTCAAACAAATTTGGGAACAGCCATCTTCACGTTGTTTTTGGTGGCCACAGTAAGGGGAGAGGGGAAGATGTGTTCTTACTTTCGATATAACAATAACTGTTCTGCGGGAACCAAGGTCAAGCTATTCTCCAAAGCGCCTGAAGGCAGGACAAGAAGCAACGGATGGAAACTAATCAAGGGTGAACATCATTTATATGTTTCTTCACTTTGGTTTTCTGTCCGTTTTGCACTCTTGAACACTGCAACCAATTTTGGTCACCATACTACAAAAAAGATGTTGAGACCTTGGCAAAAGTTCAGAGAAGAGCAACTAAGATGATCCAAGGCCTGGAGACTAAAACATACGAAGAACGTCTGCGGGACCTGGGTTTGGCTAGTCTAAAGAAAAGAAGAAATTTGGGTGCTCCATCACTGGAGGTTTTTAAGAAGAGACTAGATAGTCACTTATCTGAGATGGTATAGGCTATCCTGCTTGAGCAGGGGGCTGGACTAGAAGACCTCCAAGGTCCCTTCCAGCTCTATTCTATTCTATTCTATTCTATTCTATTCTATTCTATTCTATTCTATTCCATATTCTGTTCCATATTCTATTCTATCCTATCCTATCCTATTCCATATTCTATTCTATTCTATTCTATTCTAATTCTAATTCTATTCTATTCTATTCTTCGGTTCACCTTTTATTAAATGAAAATTTGTAATAAATATTCTTAATAAATATAAATATCAATCAGAATAGAGCTGGAAGGGACCTTGGAGGTCTTCTAGTCCAACCCCTGCTCAGGCAGGAGACCCTATACCAGGGGTAGGCAACCTTGGCTCTTTTATGACTCGTGGACTTCAACTCCCAGAATTCCTGAGCCAGCATGGGGGGAACTATGATCCCTTCATGACTCGTGGACTTCAACTCCCAGAATTCCTGAGCCAGCCATGCTGAGGGAAAAGGGAGATGTTTCCATGCTGAGCCATGCTGGCTCAGGAATTCTGGGAGTTGAAGTCCATGAGTCATAAAAGAGCCAGGGTTGCCTACCCCTGCCCTATACCATTTCAGACAAATGACTGTCCATTCCCTTCTTATAAACCTTAGAAATAAATTCATACATTTGGGTTTTTTTTATTTAAATGTCTTATAAATAAATTTTACTTTATTTATTTTACAATTAAAAAAAATAATAAAAGGCATTGCAATACTACTTCTCTTCAGTCACATTGCACGAAGTGGAAAAACACAATTACTGATAGAGGATTTTAAAAAATAACGCAAGAGAATTTTCCTCCATAATTGTATTCTCTATTTGGGAGATAGTTGGAGTTTGGAATGATCAAACGACCACTTTGGGATTATTACTGCAATTGTCACAATCCATTTGACTGCAGGAAAAATACTCATGTTGAACAGCCTGAAATGTGTTTTCCCAAAGCTGTCATAAGAGGGGGGAAAAAAAACCAACTACTATTAATTTTGCAGTTTAAAAGTTTCTTATTCTATATATCTGAATGCAAAGTTGTTTATTGTTTTTTTTTTAAAGCAATCCAAAGGAAGAAGAAACATTTGAGGAAGGCTTATTGAATTGAGGAAAATGTGGTAAAAAGAATATTATCTTTAAAAAAAAAAGTGGTGTTCAAATAGCCTGAAGTTTGCTTGCTTACTTAAAAAAAAAAAAAAAAAAATCTTCCAGGATCCCACTTTTCTGAAAGATTCTTTAAGTTGTTATTTATTTGGGGGTTTGTGCTTACTGACCTCGCTATAAATAAAACCCTCAGAAAGAAAATTCTTTCTAAAATGAAATAGATGAGATCAAATATCACTGCTTTGGCTAGTATGAGAACCATTCGCTTGTTAAATGAATCTGGTTAGGGTTTTTATTTTATTTTATTTTCATGGTGCTGCCTAGTTTAGGAAAATACCACATTATTGCAACCGATTATTCTCCTCACCAAGAACAGCAGAAGAGGAGAGGAAGAGAGGGGAGGAGAAGGGAGGGGAAGGGAAGAAAGGAGAGGAGACAGGAGAGGAGAAGAGAGGAGAAGAGAGGAGAAGAGAAGAGAAGAGAAGAGAAGAGAAGAGAAGAGAAGAGAAGAGAATATAGGGATGGAATAGAATGGGATGGAATAGAATAGAATAGAATAGACTAGAATAGAATAGAATAGAATAGAAAATAGAATAGGAGAGGAGAGGAGAAGAGAAGAGAAGAGAAGAGAAGAGAAGAGAAGAGAAGAGAAGAGAAGAGAAGAAGAGAAGAGAGAAGAGAATATAAGGATGGAATAGAATAGAATAGAATAGAATAGAATAGAATAGAATAGAATAGAATAGAATAGGAGAGGAGAGGAGAGGAGAAGAGAAGAGAAGAGAAGAGAAAAGAAGAGAAGAGAGAAGAGAATATAAGGATGGAATAGAATAGAATAGAATAGAATAGAAAATAGAATAGGAGAGGAGAGGAGAAGAGAAGAGAAAAGAAGAGAAGAGAAGAGAAGGGAAGAGAAGAGAAGAGAAGAGAAGGGAAGAGAGAATATAAGGATGGAATAGAATAGAATAGAATAGAATAGATAATAGTAGAATAGAATAGAACAGAAAAGAAAATATAGAATAGAATAGAATAGAATAGAATAGAATAGAATAGAATAGAATAGAATAGGAGAGGAGAGGAGAGGAGAGGAGAAGAGAAGAGAAGAGAAGAGAAGAGAAGGATGGAATAGAATAGAATAGAATAGAAAATAGAATAGGAGAGGAGAGGAGAAGAGAAGAGAAAAGAAGAGAAGAGAAGAGAAGGGAAGAGAAGAGAAGAGAAGGGAAGAGAGAATATAAGGATGGAATAGAATAGAATAGAATAGAATAGAATAGAATAGAATAGAATAGAATAGAATAGAATAGATAATAGTAGAATAGAATAGAACAGAAAAGAAAATATAGAATAGAATAGAATAGAATAGAATAGAATAGAATAGAATAGAATAGAAAATATGGAATAGAATAGAATAGAATAGAATGGAATGGAACACAATAGAACAGAAAATATGGAATGGAATGGAATGGAATAGGAGAGGAGAGAGAGGAGAGGAGAGGAGAGGAGAGGAGAGAAGAGAAGAGAAGAGAAGAGTTGGAAGGGACCTTAGAGGTCTTCTAGTCCAGCCTCCTACTCAAACAGACCCTATACCATTTCAGACAGACAGCTGTCCAATCTCTTCTTTAAAATCTGTGACTGTCCAATCTCTTTGCCTTATTTCTTAAATGCTTCCTTGTGTGTTTGGTGAAAAATGTGAACATTGCCCCATTTTAATGACCTTCCTTGCCACAGTCGCTTCGTGAACCGCTGACGTTGTTAAGTTAGTAACACAGTTGTTAAATGAGTCTGGTTTCACAATGACTTCGCTTGTCAGAAGGCCGCCAAAAGTGGACACGGGACACTGCAACCGTCCTAAGTACACGCCAGTTGCCAAGTGTCTGAATTTTGATCACGGGACCACAGGGAGGCTGCAACTGTTAGAAGTCTCTTTTTTTTTCAATGCCGTTGAAACTTTGAATAACCTCTAAACAAATAGGTGTAATTTGTAGTACATTTACAGTCTGGAATCCACCCATCGCACAACATAGGAGAACAAAGCCATCAGGACAAGATTCAGCAGTCCATCTGCATTTAAAAGACAAAGGTTGCTCTTTCGAAGACAGCAAAGCCCACATTTTGGACAGAGAAGACCACTGGTTTGAAAGAGGGGTCAAAGAGGCCATCTAGGTCAAAACTGAACAGCCCTCTCTCAACAGAGGGGGAGGGATACAACATCATCCATCTCCAGTCTACAACACAGTCCTTTCAGCCATTCCAAGAAGGCTCCACATATATGTATACTAGTCAGGTGGCTCTGAGGACACAGATAAACCTCCAAGTGGCCTCAACGACTCTCTAAAAGGAGGCAAATGACCACCTGCCTGCAAGGAGTATAAATCCTTCCATTCCCCACCATCCGGTCAGAGCTGAAGAAGCTTCTTGGATGAGAAACAAAATGTCTTCAAAGAAAAAACAAGAAAGTCCAATTGCCTCTTGAAAAAAGCATCTTTGGGACAAGGGCTGTAGAATTTGGGTTTGGCCAGTCTAAAGAAAAAAAAGAAATAGGGGAGACATGATAACAGTGTTCCAGTATCTGAGGGGCTGCCACGAGGCAGAGGGGAGTCAGGTTGTTCACCAGAGCACCTGAAGGCAGGACAAGAAACAACGGTTGGAAGCTTATCAAAGAGAGAAGCAACCTGGAATTAAGGAGAAACTTCCTAACAGTGAGGACAATCAACCAGTGGAACAGCTTGCCTCCAGAAATTGTGGGTGCTCCATCACTGGAAGGTTTTAAGAAGAGACTAGACAGTCACTTGTCTGAGATGGTATAAGTTCTCCTGCTTGAACAGGGGGCTGGACTAGAAGACCTCCAAGGTCCCTTCCAGCTCTATTCTATTCTAACTATGACCTGGTTGACTGAGAATTGCCATAGGCCAGTGGTGACGAGCCTATGGCATGGGTACCAGAGTCGGCATTCAGAGCCCTCTCTGTGGGCACGCGCGCCGTTGCCCCAGCAGAGTTTG
Source organism: Crotalus tigris (assembly GCF_016545835.1). NCBI lineage: Eukaryota > Metazoa > Chordata > Lepidosauria > Squamata > Viperidae > Crotalus > Crotalus tigris. Next base: position 36,449 of record NW_024097748.1, on the reverse strand, counting down.
TCAGAGTAGCGAATACGTGGCGTTTGGAAGTGACAGGGCAGGAAGTGAGTGAGCAAGCAGTGTTAGATGGCGAGGGACTGGCCCCCACCACCCTGGCACTGGCCCGCTCATCCAGTCTGCTGTGACCACTGCAGCCACGCCCACCCAGTGCCCCCCCCCCCGAGGGCACCACAATGCTGATGCAGCCCTGGCACTTTGCGATAAATAAGTGGGTTTTGGGTTGCAGTTTGAGCACTTGGTTTCTAAAAGGTTCGCCATCACTGCCATAGGCATTGGGTCATCCTGGATTTATAGTCTGAAAAATGAAGGGGATTGAGGCCTGCAAACACTTTTTTTTCCTGAAGTCACCCCAGTATTACAGAACAGCCTGCTCCCTGAATCCTGATTAGCTGCGACCTTCTTTGTAGACTTTAGGAAGTAATTGAAAACAGAACGGTTCAAAACAGCCTTTGACATAGAGTTGCCTCCTTCTCTTTCCAATGCGTTTTCATGGCTCTTTTTAAAATTTTATCCTTGCTTCAATTTTCACATTGTTACATAAATTCATCTATAGCATGGACATTTTTTTCTCGTTAAGATTGTAACTCACTAAGAGTCTCTCAATTGTGTCAGGCTAAATCAGTCAATAAACCAATACTTTAAAAAAAAAAAAGATCCCTGTAATAATAAAACTCACCCTACCTGACAGCAAAGTTGACGAGTGTAACAGCCCATCATCCACAGAGTAACAAAATTTCCTGTACTTTGGGAATGTACATTCTTACAGACCCACACAGCTAAGCTGAATAGCTTTAAATTAAGCCTTGGCAAGACCACACTTAGAATACTGCATCCAGTTTTGGCCACTCTATTATATATATATATATATAAAAAAGGATGTTGAGACTCTGGAAAGAGATGATTCGGGGGCTGTAAGCTAAAACATATGAAAAATGATTGCAGGAATTGGGTATGTCTAGTCTAGTGGGGAAAAAAAGGCCTGGGGAGATATTATAGCACTCTTCCAATATTTGAAGGGGGGTCAAATCACCTGAAGGCAGGGCAAGAAGCAATGGATGGAAGCTAATCAAGGAGAGAAGCAACCCAGAACGAAGGAGAAATTTCCTAACAATGAGAACAATTAATCAGTGGAATGGCTTGCCTTCAGATGTTAGGATGCTGCATCAATGGAGGCTTTTAAGAAGAGACTGGGCAGACATTTGTCTGAAATGGTATAGTGTCTCCTGCTTGAACAGTGGGTTGGACTAGAAGACCTCCCTTCCAGCTCTATCCTGATTGAAACAAACGTCCAAGGTTTTTTCTCCACCTCCTTTATTCTTATTCTATTATTCTTCCTAGGGCTGAGAGAGAGAGAGAGAGGGGGGGAGGGGGGGCTGAGTCAAAATCACCCAGCTGGCTTTCTACCTAAGGCAAGACTAGACCTCATGATCACCTGATTTCTATTCCAGTGCCTTTAACCACCAGACCAAGCTCCACTTTGGCATCTGCATGAATGGAAGGCAAAAAGCAAAATACACTTCATTTAATGCCCTCAGGGTTTCCTTAGTTCTACCAGCTTCTTGGACTTTGTGTTTTAGGAATAAATGCACATCTCTAAATTCCACCCCATGCCGTAGGTTGCCATACGGCGTCAGTGGCTTCATCCTTTTAGAAGCTCAGCTGAAGAATTCATGGGGGTATAGGATGGGGATATCTGCCTTATGGCATGTATAAATTGTTCCGCTTCTGCTTCAAAACCCCATTTGCTCTTTCCAGTGACTTTTTCTATTTTTATTATGATTGCATTATTGACCTCTTCCTACTACTCAAAAGGAGAGAAATGTATTTGGACTCAAGGAGTTTTATGGGAAAATTGGGTAGTTCAAACTTTAGAATGACAAAATGCAGTTGTTGTTTATGAAGCTGCGAAGAATAGAATAGAATAGAATAGAATAGAATAGAATAGAATAGAATGGAATGGAATGGAATGGAATGGAATGGAATGGAATAGAATAGAATAGAATAGAATAGAATAGAATAGAATAGAATAGAATAGAATAGAATAGAATAGAATAGAATAGGAGTAGTAGAGTAGAGTACAGTAGAGTACAGTAGAGTAGAGTAGAAAATATGGAATAGAATAGAATAGAATAGAATAGAATAGAATAGAATAGAATAGAATAGAATAGAATAGAATAGAATAGGAGTAGTAGAGTAGAGTACAGTAGAGTACAGTAGAGTAGAGTAGAAAATATGGAATAGAATAGAATAGAATAGAATAGAATAGAATAGAATAGAATAGAATAGAATAGAATAGAATAGAATATGGAATGGGATAGAATAGAACATGAAATGGGATAGAATAGAATGGAATGGAATGGAATGGAATGGAATGGAATGGAATGGAGTAGAGTAGAGTAGAGTAGAGTAGAGTAGAGTAGAGTAGAGTAGAGTAGAGTAGAGTAGAGTAGAGTAGAGTAGAATAGAGTAGAGTAGAATATGGAATGGAATGGAATGGAATGGAATGGAATGGAATAGAATAGAATAGAATAGAATAGAATAGAATAGAGTTTGAAGGGATCCCCCCACTCTAGCAGGAGAACCTATACCATCTCAGACAAGTGACTGTCTAGCCTCTTCTTAAAAATCTCCAGTGATGAAGCACCCACGATTTCTGGATTTATCATGCTTCATGAATTAGGAGCTGCACTTGGAAATTTTCTGTTCTTCAGTTTTGGCATCTTTTACATATTTATCCATTTGCAAAGCAATGGAAATATGAGCCCTGCCATCTTTACTTCCATCCAACATTTTTGGTTGCTAAGCAGTCCCTCGGTTGCTAAGTATTGTAGGAACAGTTAATTTGCTACGTTCTTTTCTTTCTTTCTTTCTTTCTTTCTTTCTTTCTTTCTTTCTTTCTTTCTTTCTTTCTTTCTTTCTTTCCTCCTCACACCAGATTTTCCAGAAATGGCAAATCTTGTTTAATCAATGTGTAAATTCATGCTTTTGATGTATTTTTCCTAAGAGCAATATTTTGATCATTCTTAATGATGCTTAATGAAGTCACTGCATGATTTCTGATTGTACCTAATTAAAGCTTGTGACTTGAATTTCAATGTGATCATCATATGGTTTGAGGTCTATCTGATGAAACTTTGCAAGGGCCTAACGAAATTAGGAAGTGCCTAAAACAGATTAGCTTCTTGCCACATCAGCTGGAAATACATATTTAAAATTAAGTCCAGGTCAAAAGGTGGATCCTGAATTTCAAACCCGTCTCTCAAAATCTTCAGCTGAAACAATGGTCAGGGAAATTCCATCTGAAATGGAAATTAGAGAAGGAATTCAGAGAAAACAAAATAAGGAGAACTTTAGACCAACCACTGTAGATTTTTAATACTGTAAACGTACTGATTTGAATGCATAAAATAACAATTAGATGCAATGTGCTTCTGATGTTTCATTCATGTTGCCGTGACTTCTGAACTTTGATTAAGGTCTCAAGTAACTTCAAGTCACCTATAGATGATCACACCTAAAACCTTCTGGATTTTGCTCTGAAAGTTTGATGGTTATGAACATTGCTAAGAATTCTAGGAATTGAAGTCCACACATTTCAAAATTGCTTAGGGGGTAAAGCACTGATCAAAGGCCTATGTAGTGCTAGTATTGTACAATTTTGGAAAACTGTTAGAGAAGGAAGACCAGCTAGAACATAGCTTGGATTGATTACAAGAAGGCATTTGATTCCCTGCCAAATGATTGGATAATCAAGTGCCTAGAAATAACAAGAGTCAACAGAAATAATAGAAGATTTGTGCAAAGTTCAAAATGGAAGATAAGATTGCTGGTCAATGAGGACAGACTGGAAGAAGTTAATATCAAGAGAGGAATCCTTCAAGGAGATTCACTTTCACCAGTAGTGATTCATCTGTCCACAATGCTGAATGAGTCATGACATGGCTATCAAACATCAAAAATATCTGCCAGGCTATCCCACCTCCTTTACATATCATGCAAAGTACTAGTACCACTTTACAAAGCCCTAGTGAGACCACACCTGGAATACTGCAGCCAGTTTTGGTCACCATTTCACAAAAAAGATGTTGAGAGCTTGGAAAAAAATTCAAAGAAGAGCAACTAAGATGATCGAAGGCCTGGAGGCTAAAACTTACGAGGAACGGCTGCGGGACTTGGGGTTTGGCTAGTCTAAAGAAAAGAAGAAATAGGGGAGACATGTTAGCAGTATTCCAGTATCTGAGGAGCTGCCACAAAGAAGAGGAGGGTCAACTTATTCACCAAAGCACCAGGGGGAACGACCAGAAACAATGGTTGGAAACTGATCAAAGAGAGAAACAACCTGGAATTAAGGAGAAACTTCCTGACAGTGGGACAATCAATAGGTGGAACAGTTTACCCCCAGAAATCATGGGCGCTCCATCATTGGAGATTTTTAAGAAGAGACTACACCTGTCTGTGATGGTGTAGGTCAGTGGTTCTCAACCTTTCTAATGCCGCGACCCCATAATACAGTTCCCCATGTTGTGGTGACCCCCAACCACTTATACATCACCCGGTGCCAGGGGCGTGGCCAAAGAAAAGGGGGAAAAAATGGCAGACAGCCTTGTTTGGCGACCCCCGTGAAATGGTCGTTCGACCCCAAATGGGGTCCCGACCCACAGGTTGAGAACCACTGGTGTACGTTCTCCTGCTTGAGCAGGGGACTAGAAGACCTCCAAGGTCCCTTCCAGCTCTATTCTATTCTATTCTATTCTATTCTATTCTATTCTATTCTATTCTATTCTATTCTACTCTATTCTTCTGTTCTGCTACTCTACTCTATTCTACTCTACTCTACTCTACTCTACTCTACTCTATTCTATTCTATTCATAAACAATATGAGACTGCATGGAAAAATGCCATCTGAAATAGAATGGCTGCTCAACACTGTCCGTACATAAAGTCAAAATATTGCAATGGAGTTTGGACTGAACAAATGTGTCACCCTCACCTTCAACAAGAGTAAAGTAATGAAATCTGAAAGAATAAAAATGCCTTATAGAAGAGCACGGATGAAGAACATCACTACAAATATCCGAGATTCCTTCAGGCTGACAACATCAAGCCCACTGAACTCAGGGAGAAGGTTAGTAGTGAATACATCATTAGAGTGAAGAAGTTCTAACATTTCAAAGTCAGGGGTGGAAGTACCATCAAGACAATGAACAGATGGGTAATTCTAGTCATTATATACCCAGCTGGAATAGTGGTCTGGATTCAAGCAGAACTAAAAACCCTGGATGGGAAGACCAGAAAAAAAAAATAATAACAATGAATCATGGCCTTTGCAGCAATGTTGACAGACTCTACTTGCAAAGGAAAATAGGTAGGCGTGGAATGTTGCAAACACACCAGACAATTGAAGAAAGAAAAAAAAAGGGATTGGAAGAATATCTGAAGGACAGCGAAGAAGAAAGATTGAGGCTAGTACATAATGAAGAATTATGTAATACTGGAGAGACTTAACTGACCTACAATGAAGAACAGAAAAGAGACGTGGCGAGGCAAAATATTACATGGCCAGTAAATTTAAAAAAAAAAATAGCAAACAAAACAGATAATGAGATCTGACAATAGGTAAGAGCTGGAAAGTTGAAGAAAGAGACAGAAGGATAGAATAGAATAGAATAGAATAGAATAGAATAGAATAGAATAGAATAGAATAGAATAGAATAGAATAGAATAGAATATGGAATGGGATAGAATAGAACATGAAATGGGATAGAATGGAATAGAATGGAATGGAATGGAATAGAATGGAATAGAATAGAATAGAATAGAATAGAAGTTGGAAGAGACCTTTGAGGTCTTCTAGTCCAGCCCCCTGCTCAAGCAGGAGAACCTATACCATCTCAGACAGGTGACTGCCTACTCTATAATAATAGTAGTAAAGTTGGAAGGGACCTTGGAGCTCATCTAGTCCAACCCCCTGCTCAGGGAGGAAACCGTACACCATTTCGGACAAATGGCTGTCCAGTCTCTTCTTAAAAACTTTCAGTGTTGGAGAATTTACTGCTTCTGGAGGCAGGCTGTTCCACTGATTAATTGTTCGAACTGTCAGGAAGTTTCTCCTTAGTTCTAGGTTGCTTCTCTCCTTGATTAGTTTCCACCCGTTGCTTCTTGTCCTGCCTTCAGGTGCTTTGGAAAATAGCTTGACTCCCTATTCTTTGTGGCAGCCCCTGAGATATTGGAATACTCCTATCATGTCCCCCCTTGTCCTTCTCTTCGTTAAACTAGACATACCCAATTCTAGCAACCGTTCCTTATATGTTTTAGCCTCCAGTCCCCTAATCATCTTTGTTGCTCTTCTCTGTACTCTTTCTAGAGTCTCAACATCTTTTTTTACATCGTGGTGACCAAAACTGGATGCAGATACTCTCTTCCTAAATATTTCCAGTGATGGAGTGCCCATGATTTCTGGGCACTGTTCCATTCTGGCTACACAAGACCAAGACTGAAGAACAAATGTGTACAAAGCCAGAATGGAGAAGACAACAACAGACAGCAAATGTCACCTCCACGAAGAAGGTGAAGAAACAGTGGGCCCCCCCCCCTAGTAAGAAGCTCACACATATTGTCTATTAACAACAGCCTGAGAAATGTCTATGGAGATTCTCAGTCTTCCAGGTCATAGTTGTCTCAAAGGTGATTTTTCAAGAGGCAACTGGACTTTCTTCTTTTTCTCTGAAGATGTTTCGCTTCTCATCCAAGAAGCGTCTTCAGCTCTGACTGAATGGTGGGGAATGGAAGGATTTATACTCCTTGCAGACATCTGGTCATTTTCATTCTTTTAGAGCAGTGGTTCTCAACCTGTGGGTCAGGACCCCATTTGGGGTCGAACAACCATTTCACGGGGGTCGCCAAACAATGCAGTCCACCACTTTTCCCCCTTTTCCTTAGCTGTGCTACTCCCTTTTATTCTATTGGCTTTTGAAAGCCAATAGCATAGACTCTCTTGAATAGAGTCTAATTCTATTGGCTTTCAAAAGCCAATAGGAATTGTCCAGGCTGTCTCTGCCCTGCTGAGCCCGCCAAGAGTCCCATTCTGCAAACGGTGCTGCAAGTTGTCTGCGGCGAGGGCGAGCTGTCTGGAAGCTTCCACCCCTCCCTGCTGAGCAACTACTAAAAATGTGAGTAAAAGAGGGCCAGGGGTGGGAGGTGGGAGGCCGGCGGGTGCAGGGAGGGTTGCTGGCGCGCGTGGGGCCCGGTGGTTGCCTTACCTCCCTTGGGCTGGGCCAGCTGGTGGCCCAGCCGGTAGTCGCCCTGCGCCATCCCTGCCCCTTGCCATCTACGCCTCGGCCGGCACAGGGGGCAGCACCACGCATGTGCGATGCTGTCGGGCAGGGAAAGTACTCGACTTACAACCAGTTGGGTAGTCCTTGACTTACGACCAGTTGGGGGTTGTGGCATTAAAAAGGTTGAGAACCACTGTTTTAGAGAATTGTTGACCCTTCCATTTTAGAGAGTCGTAAATCCTTCCACTCCTCATCTTCTCATCAGAGCTGAAGAAGCTTCTTGTATGAGAAGCAAAACATCTTCAAAGAAAAAACAAGAAAGTCCAGTTGCCTTTTTAAAAAAAGTACCTTTGGGACAACCATGACTGTGAGCCTGGAAAGGTTGGAGGCCTCTGCCACAGACAACTCGATAGATGGATAAAAATGCCCAATCTAGTCCAAATATCTGGCTGATTCTGTAACAAAGAGCAACAAAGATGATCAGGAGACTGGAGGCTAAAACATATAAGGAACGGTTGTTGGAATTGGGTATGTCTAGTTTAACGAAGAGAAGGACGAGGGGGGGACATGATAGCAGTGCTCCAATATCTCAGGGGCTGCCATAAAGAAGAGGGAGTCAAGCTATTCTCCAAAGCACCTGAAGGCAGGACAAGAAGCAACGGGTGGAAACTAATCAAGGAGAGAAGCAACCTGGAACTAAGGAGAAACTTCCTGACAGTGAGAACAATTAACCAGTGGAACAACCTGCCTCCAGAAGTGGTGAATGCTCCAACACTGGAAATTTTTAAGAAGAGACTGGACAGCCATTTGTCCGAAATGGTGTAGGGTTTCCTGCCTGAGCAGGGGGTTGGACTCGATGAGCTCCAAGGTCCCTTCCACCTTTACTACTACTATTATTATTATTATTAACCTACCATAATAATGCCTTCTGGAAAAAAAAAGACTTCAAAAGTCAACATTTGGCTTGGGGGCAAGATGTTCCAGAGAATAGGAGAACCTACAAAGAATGCTCACCATCAAATCCTTTTTCATACCTTACAATAGGAAAGGTCTTCTGAAGATCCTCCATGATTTTCTAGGCTGGACAGGCATAAACTATCTGAGATACCTAGGCCAGAGGGGTGGGGAGGATAAGACAAGAGCGTTAACAGAATAATACAATAACACAGTTGGAAGGGACCTTGGAGGTCTTCTAGTCCAACCCCCAGCTCAAGCTGGAAACCTTTTTGCCATTTCAGACAAATGGTTATCCAGTCTCTTCCTAAAAAACCTCCAATGATGTAGCACCTGCAACTTCTGGAGGTAAGTTCTCGGTTGGTTCTCTTCTTGATATAGTTCCCATCCGTTGCATCTTGTCCTGCCGTCAGGTGCTTTGGAGGATAGGTTGACCCTCTCTTTTTTGTGGCACCTCCCCAAATATTGGAACGCTGCTGTCCTATCTCCCCTAGTCCTCCTTTTCATTAAACTAGACCTAGTCAATTCCTGTAACCTTTCTTCATACTTTGATTTATATTACATCTCAGTGTGTAATTCAGAAAGTGAATCAAAGAGAGGAGGTGGACTTGGATTTTCCCACTCTTTATGGTACCCCAGAAAAATATTGGAAGAGAGGAAAAGAAAAGAAAAGAAAAGGCCTTGATTGCAAACTTGGAACCTTCTGATGTTTCGTGTAAT
>NW_024097748.1:0-25000 GCF_016545835.1 Crotalus tigris | reverse complement strand
ACAGAACAGAACAGAATAGAATATAAAAGACAATATAGAATAGAATAGAATAGAATAGAATAGAATAGAATAGAATAGAATAGAATAGAATAGAATAGAATAACAAAGTTGGAAGGGACCTTGGAGGTCTTATAGTCCAACCCCTGCTCAAGCTGGAAACACTGTACCATTTCAGACAAATGGTTGTCCAGTCTCTTCTTAAAAACTTCCAGCGTTGGAGCATCCACAGCTTCTAGAGGCAGGTTGTTCCACTGGTTAATTGTTCTAATTGTCAGGAAATTTCTCTTTAGTTCTAGGTTGATTTGTTTCCATCTGATGTTTCTTGTCCTGATTTCAAGGGCTTTGGAGCATAGGTTGACCCGCTCTTCCTTGGGGCGGCCCCAGAGATATTGGAACACTGCTATCATGTCACCCCTAGGAATTCATCAGATTTGCAGATGACCCCAAACTGGCAGGAGTAGCCAACACTTCAGAACACAGATCCAAAAATATCTTGACAAACTTGAACCTATCTAAACAAAATGAGTTCCAATGTGGAAAAAAGCAAACTTTTACATTTAGGCAAGAAAAATCAAAGATATAAGTACAGATTAGGTGAGACCAGGCTCAAAAACAGCAATTGTGAGAAGGACCTTGGAGTCCTAGTGGACATTCACTTAACCATGAGCCAGCAATGTGGGGCAGCAGCCAAAAAGGCCAATACAATCCTGATGCTAAGATCTGAAATTTCCACCCACCGAGCAGTTATTTTTGCTAGCATTTCCCCTCCCTTATTTTGCTGTCAATTTACATTCTCGATTAGTTTGAAGGGCAAAGGTTCTCTTCCATTCCTTTTCCTGGCTTTTCCCTCCTCCCTCATTCTCCTCTGAATTAACTCTAAAAGTACCAGACAGTTCTGCATATTTTGTCAAAGCAAGAATATTCAATGTTAGCAGCGTTGACACCTGGGTTTTATAAACAGAGGCATAGAATCAACATCGCACGAAGTATTAGTACCACTTTATAAAACTCCAGTAGGACCACACCTGGAATACTGCAGCCAATTTTGGTCACCATGTCACAAAAAAAGATGTTGAGAGTTTGGGAAAAAAATCAGAGAAGAGCAACTAAGATGATCCAAAGCCTGGAGACTAAAACATACAAAGAATGGCTGTGGGACTTGGGTTTGGCTAGTCTAAAGAAAAGAAGAAAGAAGGGAGACATGATAGCAGTGCTCCAGTATTTGAGGGGCTGCCACAAGGCAGAGGGGGTCATGTTATTCTCCAAAGCACCAGAGGGCAGGATGAGAAACAATGGTTGGAAACTGATCAAAGAGAGAAGCAACCTGGAATTAAGGAGAAACTTCCTAACAGTGAGGACAATTAACCAGTGGAATAGCTTTGCCTCCAGAAATAGTGGGTGCTGCATCACTGGATATTTTTTAAGAAGAGACTAGACAGTCATGTTTCTGAGATAGTATAGGTTCTCCTGCTTGAGCAGGGAGCTGGACTAGAAGACCTCCAAGGTCCCTTCCAGCTTCTATTCTATTCTATTCTATTCTATTCTATTCTATTCTATTCTATTCTATTCTATTCTATTCTACTCTACTCTACTCTACTCTATTCATTAAAGTAGACATCCCTGCAACCATTCTTTATAATCTTTTCTAAATTGTTGAGCACTTTTCAATGGAAGTCCATCTTGGAATCAAAGCAGTGGTGTGTGTGTGTGTGTGTGTATGAATGGAATAAGATTCTTGCTTTGCTCTCAAATATTTGAGATATCTAAAGACTGAACTTCAAACTTCCAGGGGCAAAATTGTAGGCTTCCTCCTCATTAACTTACCAGCCTCTTTTAAAGACAGACATCCAGGCTGTGCCAAACATATGCCCAAATCATAATGAAGACAAATGTCCATTTGGAGCTGAGTTCAGACCACAGAATTCATTTTGCACTAGATCTTTTATTGCCCTATAATGAGAGTGACATTTGGTCATTCTCGTTAGAGCAGGACTCAAACCAGCCTCCCCCCCCCCAGGTGAGCAGCCAATAAACCTGGTAGTTATTTTTGAACTCTTCATTTTATTTTTTTTTTTTTTTCATGTCTCCTTGCTTGATAGGTCTTCATTGTTTTTATATATATAAAGGTGTTATAGGTGTTTCTCTCTCTCACACACACACACACACTCACTCTTCCATCCTCACCGGGGCTCTCCAAAAATAGCATCTATAACTCTTTGGGATATCTTATGTTTTTAATCGTTTAAGCTCTATGGAAGGTTCCCATTCATCTTGATTTTTTAGCACGTCACCAGGGAAAGAGAGAGGAGAACTACAGGCAATGACCCTTTTTACAATATCAGGATTTCAGCCCTTCTTTTATCTTATTAAACAGATTTAGAGCTTCTGGGATTTGAATGATTGCAAGGCAACTTTGATAGAAACAAAGAGCAAAGCCGCTCTTCCTTCTAGCACTGATGACGTAACCTAGTTGGGTTATGAAATGTCTGCAAGAAAATAAACCAAGCTGAGAGAGCACCAAGGACACCACAGTCCTCCTCCTCCTCCTCCTCCTCCTCCTCCTCCTCCTCCTCCTCCTCCTCCTCCTCCTCCTCCTCCTCCTCCTCCTCCTCTCTGCAAACTCCACTCCTTGCTAGCACTGATGATGTTACCTAGTATGGGTAATGAAAAATCTGCAAGAAAACAGCCAAGCTCAAAGAGCACCAAGGATCCCACAGTTCTCCTCCTCCTCCTCCTCCTCCTCCTCCTCCTCCTCCTCCTCCTCTCTGCAAACCCCACTCCTTGCTAGCAATGATGATGTTATTTATTTATTTATTTATTTATGAGACTTATATACCGCTTTAAGTGCAACCACTCTCTAAGCGGTGTACACCAGTAAGCAATGTGTGTATATATATATACACATAAATATGTACACATATATATATATGTGTGTATATATATATATACACATAAATATATTTATGTGTATATATATATATATTTACAATGTAAATACACACACACACACACACACACACACACACACACACACACACACACCCACACACACACACACATATATATATATATATATATATATATATATATATATATATATATATATATATATATATATATATATATATTGGTAGAGGACAGGAAGACCTGGAGGAACGTTGTCCATGGGGTCGCGATGGGTCGGACATGACTTCGCAAGTAACAACAACAACAACAACAACATATATATATATATATATATATATATATATATATATATATATATATATATATATATATTTACATTGGCCCCTTACATTGGCCCCAACAATCTGGGTCCTCATTTTACCTACCCCGGAAGGATGGAAGGCTGAGTCAACCTCGAGCCGGTGAGATTTGAACCGCTGACCTGCTGAACACAGTCAGCTAAAGTGGCCCGCAGTACTGCACTCTAACTGCTGCGCCCCCTCGGCTCCTTACCCTATGGTGTACCCATATGTTACCTAATATGGGTAATGAAAAGTCTGCAAGAAAACAGCCAAGCTCAGAAAGCACCAAGGACCCCTCATTTCAACCCTGAGCTACAAATATACACCTTCATTGGTCCAAAACTTGCATCTCATATTATCTGCAGAGGTTCCAGAAACATTTTGGAAGCTTTCAAGTCTGAGAAAAAAAAAAAAAAAAAACACCCTTGAAAACCCTTGAAGTGCTCCCTCGTCACCTGATCTCATTCATGGTTTCCAAGCAAGCTTCCTTTGATCTGCAAGTTGGCTTTGATGTGGCAGTTTGATCAAACTTTCATGGAAGAACTCCTTTCAAATTTTGTGTGGGATAGGATTGTGCAAGTGTACACACGGATACTGCACTGACATGATGGATCGCTGGATCAATAGATCAATCAATAGATCAAAAAATAGCAGACAGGTTGGGGGAATAAACTTTTACTATTTCTTTCTTTCTTTTTTTCTTTTTTCTTTTTGGTTATTGAAAACTGAGAGCATTCTGTTTTCCTGACTCCAATTGGAACTCTGCCAATGTAAACATTTGGCTGATTTCATTAATATTTCAGAATGATCTTTGAGGTTGGAGACAAACAAGTTTTGTACACAAGTTTTGACATTTTCCTGCCTCCGTCAAAGGATGTTTTCCAGGATGGTCTCGCTAGAACCGCTACAGATCATCTCAGAGACAAATGGCATAATTTTTTTTTCACCCAGACTTTAACAAAAGGGACATATTAGAATCCAACTGCTTGGCTGAACCTCTGCTGAAAAAGCATTTATAGGAAGAAGGGGATGGCCTTTGCACAGTTTCCTAGATCAAAAGGAATGGCTAACAGAATAACACAATTGTATTATTATCTGTTTTGCTGTGAATTTTTTTTTTCTTTTCTCTATTTTCCAGACCCATGGTGAGTATCGTCAAATCCTGATGAACAGGATAACAGAATCGGAAGGGACCTTGGAGGTTCCTACCAAATATATTCAATGTCGTGGGATTGTCTGTAACCTTTGCACGCTGCAGAATTTTTCGACAGAGTTTATGACTTAAGACAAGCACCCCAAGCCATGCAGAAAGCACAGTTCAGGAGAAAAATCTTGAACTGAGAAAGTTAACAAACTAAAACTTTCTCAGCTATTCTTAGCACTAGGGCTCAAGATAGCTAGTGTACCAAACAGATTAACAGGTAAAACTTCCTTCCTTCCTTCCTTCCTTCCTTCCTTCCTTCCTTCCTTCCTTCCTTCCTTCCTTCCTTCCTTCCTTCTTTCTTTCTTTCTTTCTTTCTCTTTCCCTCTTCCTTCCTTCCTTCCTTCCTTCTTTCCTTCCTTCCTCCCTTCCTCCCTCCTTCCCTCTTTCTTTCTTTCTTTCTTTCTTTCTCCCACTCCCACTCCCATTCCTTAACATCTTTTCCATTCCTTACAAAAAATGGTTCTATTATCTGTCTATCTATGTCAATAGCAATAGCAATAGGAATAGGAATAAGAATAGAATAGAATAGAATAGAATAGAATAGAATAGAGCTGGAAGGGATCTTGGAGGTCTTCTAGTCCAGCCCCCCACTTAAGCAGGAGAACCTAAACTGTCTCAGACAGGTGATTGTCTAGTCTCTTCTTAAAGAGCTCCAGTGATGGGGTGCCCATGATTTCTGGTGGTAAGCTGTTCCACTGGTTGAGTGTCATCTACCTATTTTACTATGTGCTTATCAATTGTCTCTCTGTCTGTCTAGAAAGTTAGATAGCTATCTACTAATCAAATCATCTCTCTCTCTCTCTCATCATCATCATCATCATCATCTCTATCCCTTAGCAAAAAGGAACTGCTATGGTGTACATTAAAGAGGTTAATGTCAAACTGTTTGCAGATGGTATGAATATCTAATCTTTTAAATGTGTGTGGTTGGTATCTAAGCCAAATCCAGATGTGGCTTGCCATTACTGATAAAGCATGAGCAAGATATTTCACAAAATATTCCAAACATATTTCAGGCTTTGAAATTGTGGGTGCTGTGTGCAGGAAGAGGTCAGCACACCTATCTTCAGATGTGGCCCTAGGCAGAGTTAGCTGAAGTTGGGCAGCATCAAGAATGAGTGAATGAATGAATGAATGAATCAATCAATCAATCAAACAAACAAACAAAGAAAGAAACAAGAGATAAATAAATAGGAATCCATGCTAAGCTTTTCCAGCCAACTTTACCAAAATGGTTAAAATTGGATCCTTCCCACTCACCCCCCCCCAGCTGCATTAAATTAATCCTTTAATCCGTTATTCCCCTTATCGGTTATTTCTTCTGCTGACTTACATGGGGAAGCAGAAATTGGTGTAACAAATTTGCCCTTTGAACAGGTCTGTTATTGCATTATTCCTTTATGGGGTCTGCAACATAATTGCACCAAGTGATGTTGTAAATTTTGCCTGGAAGTGATCAGCCTTCGCCATCTCCAATCGCCACCTGATGTCTGGAGGACGCACAACGCAATGTTTCTCCTTGTCCCCCTTAAAATAGGATTTCCTGCTACGTTCTTTCCTGGGCATTAGAGGATGAAGAAAAACAGCACATGAAAATTCCTTGTTCCAATTGGCAGGAGACGAAAACCCAAAGGGCCTTTGAGCAAAACGAAACTTTGGCATCACGTTTTGCTCGCCAGCAAGGTTGAAATGCAAATTCACCCAGCGCTCTAATAGGAATTAGAGGAACAATCGTGTGATTATGATTAAAAAGCAAAAGAGGAGCATTACATTTTTATGTTGGGCTATAATTGGTATTTATGACAATTTATGTAAACAGTAATGAAGCCTATGTGAGGGTTTTTTTGTTTTTGTTTTTTTGTTTTTGGCTGGGGAAATTGCATTATGACGCCGACGATCGTTACTGTTAATTTTCCTAAGATGATGGCAATCAGCAGACCTGGTTTCATTGTGAATAGGTTAATTTAAAATTCAGATGCTGTTGAGATTTTCAAATGAGTTCATGTTTGATTTCTGAAAGTCAACGATGCCAGAGGTGCTGGGAGGAAGGAAGGGGGGTGGTGTTTGAATATGTTCCCGAAATTTGCATTTGGAAACTAAGAGAGAACTGGTGGAAGAAAGGTTTGTTCCAAACGGTAGGAAAATGTTATATAGACTTTGGAATTTGCTGTTAGCTCTGGCTAGTTTAGAGCAGACATGTCAAACACAAGGCCCGGGGCCCGGATGCGGCTCATGAAGTGGTTTCATATGGCCCATGAAGCCATCCTGGAAATAGTGAGGGAACAGCCCCCGCTGCCTTGGCCCTAGCCCAGGCCAGCCGGGAGCCGATGTACAAACCAACTTCTTTGCCCCCAGCCCCAGCAAAAGGGGGTTATCACAATGTGGGTCAGGGAGGAGACAGGGGAGATAGACAACTCCTCCCTCCAAATTTAAATCAAATCAAAACCATTGCAACCATTTCTACGTGGGACAAACATCACGTCAATTAAAAACCAGGATTCACAAAGACCGCCCGGCAGTCAAACACTACGATCCCAAATCCTTAATCTCTTCCCACACCGACACCGAACAACACCAGTTCGATTGGAGCAAGCACTGAAATTATCAGCCACACTACCACCCACCATGCTCGTGAGTTCTGGCACTCCACAAGCAATTCCATCAAGAGACACATTGACCCACAACCAGCCTATGAACCCCGTGGAATCCAAATCAATCTCACAGGCAACTGGACCCACAGCCATCCTGGGCAAGCCCCCACACCCACCAGAAGTTCATCTCCTAATGACACTGACCAGTTGTAACCTCCCCATCATGATCCGTCACAAGCCTCTCTCCAATGACTCACACCTGACCCATCACAAGACCCTCACTCGACACACCCACACCTGAAGCCCTTATACACAAAAGAACACCGACACTGACATCCCCTAAGCTCCGCCAAAGATGTTACCCAGCCTGGTAACAAAATGTTCAGAAACCAACCCAGAAGCTTGGAGAACGAACTTCCATCTTTATAAAACCCTAGTAAGACCACACCTGGAATACTGCAGCCAAAAAGACAGCACAATTAACCAGTGGAACAACCTGCCTCCAGAAGCGGTGAATGCTCCAACACTGGAAGTTTTTAAGAAGAGACTGGACAGCCATTTGTCCGAAATGGTATAGGGTTTCCTGCCTGGGCAGGGGGTTGGACTAGATGACCTCCAAGGTCCCTTCCAACTTTATTATTATTATTATTATTATTATTATTACTATTATCTGTTATTCATTAAACATAAACCTCAGTCAACTGAACATTCAAACTGACAGGCGCTGATGGTTAACACGGGTTGCTACCAGCATCCTAGGTGTCAATGAGGTACATCCTTAAAATATAAGATGTTCCGAGTAGCGCAGTTTTTTGTAACATTGCTGGAGCTATTGCAGGAAGCTGCAGTTTCTTAATGTATTTTACAAAGTTTTTGGACATAGTTCCCAGTGCCCCGATGACAATGGGTATCACTGTTACACGTCTCATCCATAATCACACAGTTTCGATGGCCAGGTAACAATTATGGATGAAACGTGTAACATCTTCTTCTTCTTCTTCTTCTTCTTCTTCTTCTTCTTCTTCTTCTTCTTCTTCTTCTTCTTCTTCTTCTTCTTCTTCTTCTTCTTCTTCTTCTTCTTCTTCTTCTTCTTCTTCTTCTTCTTCTTCTCCTCCTCCTTCTCTTTCTCCTTCTCCTTCTCCTTCTTCATCATCATCATCATTATTATTATTAAGATGTTGAGAGTTTGGAAAAAAATCAGAGAAGAGAAGCTAAGAGGATCAGAGGCCTGGAGACTAAAATATACGAAGAATGGCTGTAGGACTTGGGTTTAGCTAATCTAAAGAAAAGAAATAGGGGTGACGTGATAGCAATATTCCAGTATTTGAGGGGCTGCCACAAAGAAGAGAGGGTCAAACTATTCTCCAAAGCACTAGAAGGCAGGACAAGAAACAATTGATGGAAACTGATCAAAGAGAGAAGCAACCTAGAATTAAGGAGAAACTTTGTGACAGTGAGGACAATTGACCACTGGAAGAGCTGGCCACCAGAAATCATGGGCGCTCCATCACTGGCGATTTTTAAGAAGAGGCTATTCTATTCTATTCTATTCTATTCTATTCTATTCTATTCTATTCTATTCTATTCTATTCTATTCTAATAAAGTTTCAGTCTGACAGGATATGCTTTCACTTAAAATAGTGTCTGTGTCTTTTTCTGCCTCCATCTCCAAAAAAACGAAAAATTTCAGCTTTGAAATTATAGGGAGACTTGATTTATTTTGGTGGCCGGTAAACAAGTCTTTTTTTTTTTTTTTCCCGTACATGATGGTCTTGTGCAAACAATGCTGCCTTTGTGCTTTTGATGAAAACATCACATCCTACTGATGTTTCCGCTCAGAAGAGGGGGTTTGGGGGCGAAAGGAGAGATTTTGTGCTGTTTCATCACTCAGTAAGAGCCAAAATATCAGCGCTATCTGCTCATGCAAATCTCCTTGAATTTCTCATCGCCTTTAATGTAAACACTGAAAACAAATTCTCTCCTACTATTGGAAAGAGAACTGTGGTGAAGGAGAAAAAAACTACCAGACATTTTTTCCCCCTTGCAGGGAAGTAATAATAATAATAATAATAATAATAATAATAATAATAATAATAATAATAAGAAGAAGAAGAAGAAGAAGAAGAAGAAGAAGAAGAAGAATAAGAATAAGAATAAGAATAAGAATATCTGAAGAACAATGATGAAGATGCACTGAAATTAGTATATCAGGAAGGTTTACTAACTACTGGAGAGACCAAAGTGGCCTACAAGAAAGACCAAATGAAGAACAGAATAGAGGCATGGGAAGACAAAGCACTACATGGCCAATACATGAAAAAAATAGCTGGGAAAGCAGATAAGAATAAAACCTGGCAATGGCTAAGAGCAGGAAAATTGAAGAAAGAGACCGAGGGACTAATTCTGGCTGCACAAGACCAAGCCTTAAGGACAAATGCATACAAAGTCAAAATTGAGAAGACAGCAACAGACAGTAAGTGCCGCCTATGCAAAGAAGCTGAAGAAACAGTGGACCACTTGGTAAGCTGTTGCAAGAAGATTGCACAGACTGATTACCAGCAGCGGCATGACAAAGTAGCAACAATGGTGCATTGGAAGATCTGCAAAAATATCATTTGCCTGTAAGCAAAAACTGGTGGGATCATAAAATAGAGAAAGTCATAGAAAATGATAAAATTAAACTGCTCTGGGACTTCAGAATTCAAACCGACAAGCACCTGCAACATAACACCCCCGACTTAACAATTGTCGATAAGAAAGACAAAAAAGTCTGGATAGTGGATGTGGCAGTGCCTGGAGATAGCAGAATAGAAGAGAAAGAACTGGAGAAAATAACAAAATACAAAGACCTACAAATAGAAATAGAAAGACTGTGGCAAAAGCAAGCAAGGGTAGTACCAATAGTAATAGGCTCCTTGAGTGCAATCCCAAAACAACTGGAGCACTACTTGAACACCATTGGCATTGACAAATTCGCTATTAGTCAATTGCAAAAGGCGGCCTTATTAGGAACTGCTTCCATCCTGCGACGATATCTGTAATACCATCAAACATCCACATCCGCCTATCCCAGGTCCTGGGTAAAGACTCGATAGGTAGACAAAATGCCAAATCCAGTCTGAACATCTGGCTGACTGTGCGATGATCCATAATAATAATAATAATAATAATAATAATAATAATAATAATAATAATAATAATAATAATAATAATAATAAAGTTGGAAGGGACCTTGGAGGTCATTGAGTCCAATCCTTTGCTCAGGCAGGAAACCCTATACCATTTCGGACAAATGGCTGTCCAGTCTCTTCTTAAAAACTTCGAATGTTGGAGCATTCACTGCTTCTGGAGGCAGGTTGTTCCACTACAAAACCTGGCAATGGCTAAGAGCAGGAAAATTGAAGAAAGAGACCGAGGGACTAATTCTGGCTGCACAAGACCAAGCCTTAAGGACAAATGCATATAAAGTCAAAATTGAGAAGACAGCAACATACAGTAATTGCCGACTATGCAAGAAAGCTGAAGAAACAGTGGACCACTTGGTAAGCTGTTGCAAGAAGATTGCACAGACTGACTACAAGCAGCGGCATGACAAAGTAGCAACAATGGTGCATTGGTAGATCTGCAAGAAATGTCATTTGCCTGAAAGCAAAAACTGGTGGGATCTTAAAATAGAGAAAGTCTTAGGAAATGATAAAATTAAACTGCTCTGGGACTTCAGAATTCAAACAGACAAGCACCTGCAATATAACACCCCAGACTTAACAATTGTCGATAAGAAAGACAAAAAAGTCTGGATAGTGGACGTGGCAGTGCCTGGAGACAACAGAATAGACGAGAAAGAACTGGAGAAGATAACAAAATACAAAGACCTACAAATAGAAATAGAAAGACTGTGGCAAAAGCAAGCAAGGGTCATAGGCGCCTTGGGTGCAATCCCAAAAAAACTGGAGCACCATTTGAACACCAATGGGATTGACAAATTTGCTATTAGTCAATTGCAAAAGGCAGCCTTACTAGGAACTGCTTCCATCCCGTGACGATACCTGTAATACCATAAAACACCCACATCTGCCTATCCCAGGTCCTTGGTAAGGACTCGATAGGTAGACAAAATGCCAAATCCAGTCTGAACATCTGGCTGACTGTGCGATGATCCATAATAATAATAATAATAATAATAATAATAATAAGGCTTGTGTACTCTGAGGAAGATGAGAGCTATGCCAGAGGTTCAACCATACTGGACAGGTCTCATCAGAGGAGTCAGACAAAGAGTGTCTCTCCCATAAAAAATATGGTGAGACGTAAATTTCAGAATGCCATACCGGCTCGGACGTCGCCCGGGTTAACAAGGTCCGCACTAGATATTGGAGTTCCTGGATATCTGGTGAAAAATGGGTTACAGGACTCAGGACTGTTGGCTGAGCAACCAGGGCCAGCAGCTGCAGAACTACTGGAAGAAAAGGTGTTTACCCGTCGCAGATACACAGTGATGGAAAACAAAGAAATAATGATCTGTTACTACAGATCAAGTCCAACAAGAAGAGGATATCTAAAACGAATGCACCAATTCTGGAAAGAACAACATCCATAACAGAACAGAGACTAGCAGATCAACGCCGATTTATAACACGAAATAAAGTATTTAAAGAAACAGAATTAGACGAACTGCAAAGGTTTACCCAGGGGAAAGAAATCAAAGCCTTACAAGAAGTAATTCAGAATGTAGAGGCAAACCAGGGGGAGTTGGCAGTGAAAGAATCCAGTAGAGATATACAACTGTTCTCATTTGGAAACCAGGCACCTCTTCCTCAGGAAGAACAAAACCCTCTAACTAAAGAAATAAAAGAATTGAAACAAAGAATAATTGAGCATCTAGAACAGCACAAAAACAACAGAATAAGGCTGCCTGCATTGAAGCTTGTTCCAAAGAAACAGCTAGCACAAGCATTAAATGATGCAAATACTGCAATAGCAAGTATAAGCACCAATTCACTGCAAGAAACAAACCAATTAATGTACAGCACAGCTGCAGTTATAACAGAATACCTGGGAGGAAAAATCAACAAAAAAGAAAAACAAACAAACAGTGCAGCACAAAAATGGAAGGTTAGACTAGAAAATAAGATCAGCAAGTTAAGATCACATGCAAGCAAGCTAGAACAGATGAAAGAAAAGAAGCTGAAGAACAAGAAGACCAAAGAATACCTAATCAAGAAATACCACTTAGAAACAAGGAAGATCAAGGAAGCACTGGAAATAATAAAGCAACAAATAACAGCTATAGCCAGGAAAATCAGTAGATATGAAGCTCGAATTGCAAACTATAGGCAGAACCTCCAATTTCAATCCAATCAGAAACGTTTCTACCAATCCATCAATGGAGAAACTGCAAGGAATCAGTCAGTACCTGACAAGGAAGAAACAGTGCAGTTCTGGAAGCAGATATGGGATAACCCAAAGAAATACAACAAGGATGCGGCTTGGTTAAAAGAGGTGGATGCAAATAAAACAGAAGTTGAAATGAAAGAACTAGTAATAACAACAAAAATGGTAGAAAAAAGAGCAAAGAAAATCAAAAATTGGTCAGCACCAGGTGAAGATGAACTGCATGGGTTTTGGTTGAAACATCTAACTGTTATACACCCACTCATTGCCAAGCAATTCAACAATATACTACAAGGAGGAGAAATTGAAAAGTGGCTAACAACTGGGAAAACCTACCTAATAATGAAAAATCCAGCAAGAGGGGCAACACCAGGTAACTACAGGCCAATTACCTGCTTACCAACAACTTTCAAATTACTAACTGGTGTGGTAGCTGATGCAGTACAACAGCATCTAGTTGAAAACAATCTCTTTCCACCTGAGCAGAAAGGAAACCGCCCCAATAGCAGAGGAACAAAAGATCAACTCCTAATAGACAAAATGATCTTGGAAAACTGCAAGAGAAGGAAGACCAACCTGAATGTGGCATGGATTGACTACAAAAAGGCATTTGACTCTCTGCCACATGATTGGATAATCAAGTGCCTAGAAATAACAGGAGTCAGTAGAAACATCAGAAAATTTGTGCAAAGATCGATGGCACAATGGAAGACACAGTTGCAGATCAATGGTGAGAAGCTGGGAGAGGTTAATATCAAGAGAGGAATATTTCAAGGAGATTCATTATCACCATTACTATTTGTTATTGCACTGTTTCCTCTATCAACAATACTGAATAACTCAGGACATGGTTATCAAACATCAAAAACATCTGCCAGACTATCCCACCTCCTTTATATGGATGATCTGAAGCTGTATGGAAAAACATCCTCTGAAATAGAATCGCTGCTCAACACTGTCCGTATATATAGCCAAGATATTGTAATGGAGTTTGGCTTGGACAAATGTGCCACACTTACTATCAAACAAGGAAAATAATGAAAACTGAAGGAATCAAGATGCCCCACGAAAATAACATTAAGAGTCTGGATGAGGAAGAGTACTACAAATACTTGGGTATCCTTCAAGCTGACAACATCAAGCACACTGAAGTCAAGAAAAAGATTAGAGGTGAATACATCAAGAGAGTGAAGAAGATCTTAAAATCCAAACTCAATGGAGGAAATACCATAAAGGCAATCAACACCTGGGCAATCCCAGTCATTAGATACACAGCTGGAATAGTGGACTGGACTCAAGCAGAACTAAAAGCAATGGATAGGCAAACCAGAAAAATAATGACAATGAATCACGCCCTTCATCCACGCAGTGACATTGATAGACTTTATCTACCAAGGCAAATAGGTGGGCGTGGAATGCTACAAGTACATCAGATGGTTGAAGAAGAAAAAATGGCTTTGGAAGAATATCTGAAGAACAATGATGAAGATGCACTGAAATTAGTATATCAGGAAGGCTTACTAACTACTGGAGAGACCAAACTGGCCTACAAGAAAGACCAAATGAAGAACAGAATAGAGGCATGGGAAGACAAAGCACTACATGGCCAATACATGAAAAAAATAGCTGGGAAAGCAGATAATAATAAAACCTGGCAATGGCTAAGAGCAGGAAAATTGAAGAAAGAGACCGAGGGATTAATTCTGGCTGCACAAGACCAAGCCTTAAGGACAAATGCATACAAAGTCAAAATTGAGAAGACAGCAACAGACAGTAAGTGCCACCTATGCAAAGAAGCTGAAGAAACAGTGGACCACTTGGTAAGCTGTTGCAAGAAGATTGCACAGACTGATTACAAGCAGCGGCATGACAAAGTAGCAACAATGGTGCATTGGAAGATCTGCAAAAAATATCATTTGCCTGTAAGCAAAAACTGGTGGGATCATAAAATAGAGAAAGTCATAGAAAATGATAAAATTAAACTGCTCTGGGACTTCAGAATTCAAACAGACAAGCACCTGCAACATAACACCCCAGACTTAACAATTGTCGATAAGAAAGACAAAAAAGTCTGGATAGTGGACGTGGCAGTGCCTGGAGACAGCAGAATAGAAGAGAAAGAACTGGAGAAGATAACAAATACAAAGACCTACAAATAGAAATAGAAAGACTGTGGCAAAAGCAAGCAAGGGTAGTACCAATAGTCATAGGCTCCTTGGGCGCAATCCCAAAACAACTGGAGCACCACTTGAACACCATTGGCATTGACAAATTTGCTATTAGTCAATTGCAAAAGGCGGCCTTATTAGGAACTGCTTCCATCCTGCGACGATACCTGTAATACCATCAAACATCCACATCTGCCTATCCCAGGTCCTGGGTAAGGACTCGATAGGTAGACAAAATGCCAAATCCAGTCTGAACATCTGGTTGACTGTGCGATGATTGAGAATAACAACAACAACAACAACAACAATTGTCAATAAGAAAGACAAAAAAGTCTGGATAGTGGACGTGGCAGTGCCTGGAGACAGCAGAATAGATGAGAAAGAACTGGAGAACATAACAAAATACAAAGAAGATAACAAAATAGAAAGACTGTGGCAAA
The DNA here is from genome assembly GCF_016545835.1 of Crotalus tigris. Lineage (NCBI taxonomy): Eukaryota > Metazoa > Chordata > Lepidosauria > Squamata > Viperidae > Crotalus > Crotalus tigris. Next base: position 9,958 of record NW_024097748.1, on the reverse strand, counting down.
AGCAAGGAAGGGTAGCAAGCCGAGGTGGCGCAGCAGTTAGAGTGCAGTACTGCAGGCCACTTTAGCTGACTGTGTTCAGCAGGTCAGCAGTTCAAATCTCACCGGCTCAAGGTTGACTCAGCCTTCCATCCTTCCGAGGTAGGTAAAATGAGGACCCAGATTGTTGGGGGCAATGTAAATATATATATACATTGCTTACTGCTGTACACCGCTTAGAGAGTGCTTGCACTTAAAGCGGTATATAAGTCTCATAAAATAAATAAATAAATAAATACCAGTAGTAATAGGCTCCTTGGGTGCAATCCCAAAACAACTGGAGCACCACTTGAACACCATTGGCATTGACAAATTCGCTATTATTCAATTGCAAAAGGCAGCCTTACTAGGAACTGCTTCCATCCTGTGACAATATCTGTAATACCATCAAACATCCATATCTGTCTATCCCAGGTCCTGGGTAAGGACTCGAGAGGTAGACAAAATACCAAATCCAGTCTGAACATCTGGCTGACTGTGCGATGATCGGTAATAATAATAATAATAAAGTTGGAAGGGACCTTGTAGGTCATCAAGTCCAACCCCCTGCTAAGGCAGGTAACCCTATACCATTTCGGACAAATGGCTTCTTAAAAACTTCCAGTGTTGGAGCATTCATGGCTTCTGAAGGCAGGTGGTTCCACTGGTGAATTGTTCTAACTGTCAGGAAGTTGCTCCTTAGTTCTAGGTTGCTTCTCTCCTTGATTAGTTTCCCTCCGTTGCTTCTTGTTCTACCTTCAGGCGTTTTGGAGAATAGCTTGACTCCCTCTTCTTTGTGGCAGCCCCTGAGATATTGGAACAGTGCTCTCATGACCCCCCCCCCTCATCACCCTTTTTCATCTTTATGACCATTGCAGCATCCCCATGGTCAAATGATCAAAAACCAGATCTTTGGCAAGTGATTCATATTTATGATGGTTTTGGTGTCCCGGGGGGTCACGTAGTCCCCTTTTGCGACTTTCTGACCAACAAGGGTGTGTGTGTGTGTGTGTGTGTGTGTGTGTGTGTGTGTGTGTGTGTATTAACTTATTTTCCAAAGCTCCAGAGGGCAGGACAAGAAGTAATGAATGGAAACTAATCAAGGAGAGAAGCAACCTGGAATTAAGGAGAAACTTACTGACAGTTAGAACAATTAATCCATGGAACAACCTGCCTCCAGAAGTTGTGAATGCTCCAACACATAAGAAGAGACTGGACAACCATTTGTCTGAAATGGTTTAGGTTCTCCTACTTGAGCAGGGGGCTGGACTAGGAAGACCTCCAAGGTCCCTTCCAAATTCTATTCTATTCTATTCTATTCTATTCTATTCTATTCTATTCTATTCTATTCTATTCTATTCCATTCCATTCCATTCCATTCCATATTTTCTATTCTATTCTATTCTCCTTCCATTATATATTCAAGATGGACAGTATTTAATATTTATTTGTTATATATATGTAGGGGTGTGGGTCTATACATAGGTTATATATAGTATGTTTTAGGTGTGTGTTATGTATGTGTTTCACTTTGAGAGCGGGCAACTAAATTTCATTTTTGATGTGTGCCGTTGTGCCCAAAGTAAAAAAAAAATGACAATAAAGGTTATCTTATCTTATCTTATCTTATCTTATCTTTTCTATTCTATTCCATTCTATTCTTTTCTATCCCATCCCACTCCATCCCATCCCATCCCATCCCATCCCATCCCATCCCATCCCATCCCATCCCATCCCTATTCTATTCTATTCTATTCTATTCTATTCTATTCTATTCTATTCTATTCTATTCTATTCTATTCTATTCTACTGTACTCTACTCTACTCTACTCTACTCTACTCTACTCTACTCTACTTTACTCTACTCTACTCCACTCCATTCCATTCCATATTTTCTATTCTATTCTATTCTATTCTATTCTATTCTATTCTATTCTATTCTATTCTATTCTATTCTATTCTACAGTTAACAATTAATCAGTGGAAGAAAAGTTGCCTTCAGATGTTGTGTGGTGCTTCATCACTGGAAGTTTTAAAGATGAGACTGAACAGTCACTTGTCTGAAATGGTACAGGGTCTCTTGCTTGAGCAGGGGGTTGGAGTAGAAGACCTCTGAAGTCCCTTCCAGCTTTGTTCTGATTGATTGATATCTTTTGGGTAGGTTTATTCAACAGTGTTCACTTCTTCATTTCCTTTAAGCAGAAATTATAGTTATCTGGTTCTCCATTAAATGATGGAGAGCCTGAGAGCCCTCAAGAATGTCAGTGTCCCTGTCTACTTAAGGTCAAGGGAAGGTTGCTTTGAAGGGACAATATTAAAAACCTGTTTCTTTAATGACACATCTAGGCTAGACTTTGTAATGTGCCCCGTCATTCTGCCCGCTCCTTCCTATTCATGTCAAATGAGAACCCACCAGTAATATTTAATAATTCATTTCCTTTCAGAGGAAAGATTAAGAAAATGCCAAATGAATTAAGAATGGTGTTCCTCTTAATATCAGACAAAGACACCTTAAAGGACTCGGTGTGAATTCGCTGCTTGTAATGAATCAGCCGTTCATTGGAATGGATCAAGGCAGAACACATTACACACAATGTTCCAGTTCTAATTGGGGGAACGTATTAAAAAGCAACATTGATGGACATCTAGAAAAAAAAATGGATCGCTGTGCTAGATTTTGTCGATGGTAGACCTTGACTTACGGCTACAATCCAGCCCAACCATTCTGTGGCTCAGGAAAGTAATGAAGTCAGTTTTGTCCCATTTTATGACCTTCCTTGTCACGATTGTTAAGTGAGTCACTGCAGTTACGTTAGTAACATTGTTGTTAAGGGAATCTGGCACCTCCATGGACTTTGCTTGTCGGAAGGTCACAAGAGGAGATTGCATGAGCCTGGGACACTGCAATGGTCATCCATATCTGTTCGTAATCCTGCATCCAGTTTTGGTCACCATGATGTAAAAAATGATGTTGAGACTCTAGAAAGAGCACAGAGAAGAGCAACAAAGATGATCAGGGGACTGGAGGCTATAACATATGAGGAACGGTTGCTGGAATTGGGTGTGTCTAGTTTAACGAAGAGAAGGATGAGGGGGGACATGATAGCAGTGTCCCAATATCTCAGGGGCTGTCCCAAAGAAGAATTGGGAGTCAAGCTATTCTCCAAAGCACCTAGGTTGCTTATCTTCTTGAGTAGTTTCCATCTGTTGCTTCTTGTCCTGCCTTCAGGTGCTATGGAGAATATGTTGCCCCCCCTCTTCTTCCGGACAGTCATTCAAGTTCTGAAAGACAGTTAAGTCACCCCTAGTCCTTCTCTTCGATAGGCTATACATACCTAGTTCCCTCAAGTATTCATTGTACGCTTTAGCCTCCAAATTCCTGGTCATCATTGCTTTTCTCTGCAGCCTTTCTAGGGAATAGAATAGAATAGAATAGAATAGAATAGAATAGAATAGAATAGAATAGAATAGAGTAGAGTAGAGTAGAGTAGAGTAGAGTAGAGTAGAGTAGAGTAGAGTAGAGTAGAGTAGAGTAGAATAGAATAGAATAGAATAGAATAATTAGATTAGAATAGAATAGAATTAGATAATAGAATAGAATTAGAGCAGAATAGAATAGAATTATATAACAGAATAGAATAGAATAGAATAGAATAGAAGAGAAGAGAAGAGAAGAGAAGAGAAGAAAATTAGATAATAGAATAGAATTAGATTAGAATAGAATAGAATAGAAGAGGAGAAGAGAAGAGAATTAGAGAATAGAATAGAATAGAATAAAATAGAATAGAATAGAATAGAATAATTAGATTAGAATAGAATAGAATTAGATAATAGAATAGAATTAGAGAAGAATAGAATAGAATAGAATTATATAATAGAATAGAATAGAATTAGATAATAGAATTAGAATAGAATAGAATAGAATTAGATAATAGAATAGAATAGAATAGAAGAGAAGAGAAGAGAAGAGAAGAGAAGAGAAGAAAATTAGATAATAGAATAGAATTAGATTAGATTAGAATAGAATAGAAGAGAAGAGAATAGAATTAGAGAATAGAATAGAATAGAATAAAATAGAATAGAATAGAATTAGATAATAGAATAGAATTAGATTAGAATAGAAAAGAATAGAATAGGATAGGATAGGATAGAATAGGATAGGATAGGATAGGATAGGATAGGATGGGATGGGATGGGATGGGATGGGATGGGATGGGATGGGATGGGATGGGACGGGACAGAACAGAACAGAATAGAATAGAATAGAATAGAAAAACAGGGTTGGAATGGACCTTGGAGGTCATCTAGTCCAACCCCCCCTGCTCAGGCAGGAAACCCTATACCATTTCAGACAAATGGCTGTCCAGTCTCTTTTTAAAAATTTCCAGTCTTGGAGCATTTCACAGTTTCTGGAGGCAGGTAGTTCCACTGATGATGGTGGTGATAACAATAATAACAATAATAATAATAAAGTTGGAAGGGACCTTGGAGGTCATCTAGTCCAACCCCCTGTTCAGGCAGGAAACCCTACACCATTTCAGACAATTGGCTATCCAGTCTCTTCTTGAAAACTTCCAATGTTGGAGCATTCACCGCTTCTGGAGGCAGGTTGTTCCACTGGTTAATTGTTCTCACTGTCAGGAAATATCTCCTTAGTCCTAGGTTGCTTCTCTCTTTGATTGGCTTCCACCTGTTACTTAATTTAAAGTCATGCAATTTAATGTCATACAACTATACATAAAGGCTGGATCTCCAAAGGAAACCCTTGAGAGGCAGATATACAGTCCCTGGAAAATCTGTAATGGGATAGGAAAGGCCTCATTGAACAACTAGGATACCATTTGATAAAAACGTGTTGAACAAGGGCAGCTAATTGGAGGTGACAGAAAAAATGTTTGCATGAATTGACCAAAAAGGAAAAAAAAAAAAAAAAAGCAAAACACCATTCTTGTATCTTCTTCCTGGTCTCCAACATCTCAGTGTTGAAAAAAAAATGTCTCTTAAAACAGCTCAGGGCAACCCCAGGGTACTTGAAGAGACATAAAACGATTGACCTCCTTTCAAATGTTCTTCAGTCCTGTAGATATTAAGGCTGCTTTCAGGTCTCCAAGAATCAGCTGACCTGAAAGGCCATCTAACCTTACATAATTGCAGTCTCTGATCTAACTACTCCGTTAGTTGAGCTATCATTAGCTGTTGGGTGAATAGTCCTTCCTGGGCCAGCTGGTTAATTGAGACTTCCAATGAGACAGAAAAACCTCGGGAAGGCTGCTGAGCAATTGAAGGTCTCAAGACACCAAGATAGCCTGAAAATGAATTGCTGGCCTTGCTAGAATGGAATGGATGTTCCTGCTGAGAATCTAATGGAGAGAAGTAGATTTAAATTTAAAAAAAAAAAAAAAAACGTGGGGGGAGAGGGTTAAGGAGATGTGCTAAAGAAGAACTTTGTTGATGCAAAACACAGTCCTTGTTTTGGTGGCTTCCAAAGCTTCGAGTCTGCACCATAAGAAAGGCTGAGTGACAAAGAATGGAGGCCTTTGAACTATGGTGCTGGAGAAGATTCCTGCGAGTCCCCTGGACTGCAAGGCAATCAAACCGGTCAGTCCTAGAGGAGATCAACCCTGACTGCTCTTTAGAAGGCCAGATCCTGAAGTTGAAACTCAAGTACTTTGGCCACCTAATGAGAAGGAAGGACTCACTGGAGAAGAGCCTAATGCTGGGAAAGATGGAGGGCAATAGAAGAAGGGGATGACAGAGAAGGAGGTGGCTGGATGGAGTCACTGAAGCAGTAAATGGACTCCAGAAGATGGTAGCTTAAATGGACTCCAGAAGATGGTAGAGGAGAGGAAGGCCTGGAGGAACGTTGTCCATGGGGTCACAATAGGTCGGGCACGACTTCACAACTAACAACAACAAAAAATTTTGAGTCTAACTTGCAAATGCTTTCCAAGAGTTGGTTCCAAGCTCTACTTCCATCCTGGAAAAAGGCAAAAGTTATTAAGCTGAGTTAGAGTTGAAATGGAGTGACATTTTGTCTCGTCTGTTGTTTGAAGACCCTTGATCTTCAAAGATAGTCTATATTAAAAAAAAGGATGTATTCATTGTCTGAAGACAAACATAGCTATACAAAATATAGAACATAGAAAGATAGGGCTGGAAGGGATCTTGGAGGTCTTCTACTCCAACTTCATGCTCAAGGAGGAGAACCTATATCATTCCAGACAAATGGCATCCAATCTCTTCTTGAAAACCTCCAGTGATGGAGCACCTGCAACTTCCAGTGTTTTATCATTCTACTGATTAATTGTTCTCACTGTCAGGAAATTTCTCCTTATTTCTAGGTTGGATTTCTCTTTGATAAGCTTCCATCCATTACCTCTTGTCCTAACCTCAAGTGGTTTGGAAAATAAGTCCACCCCATCTTTTCTCTGAGAGCCGTTCAAGTACTGGAAGATTGCTATTATATAGAATCAAGATCACGCAAATTAACATTACCTCTTTATAAAACCCTAGTAAGACCACACCTGGAATACTGCAGTCAATTTTGGTCACTATATCACAAAAAATATGTTGAGAGTTTGGAAAAAAATAAGAGGATCAGGGGCCTGGAGACTAAAACATACGAAGAACAGCTATGGGATTTGGGTTTGGCTAGTCTAAAGAAAAGAAGAAATAGGGGAGACATGATAGCAGTGTTCCAGTATTTGAGGGGCTGCCACAAGGCAGAGGGGGTCATGTTATTCTCCAAAGCACCAGAGGGAAGGACAAGAAACAATGGTTGGAAATTGACCAAAGAGAGAAGCAACCTGGAATTAAGGAGAAACTTCCTGACAATGAGGACAATTAACCAGTGGAACAGCTTGCCTCCAGAAATTGTTGGTGCTCCATCACTGGAGGTTTTTAAGAAGAGATGGGACAATCACCTGTCTGAGATGGTAAAGGTTCTCCTGCTCGAGCAGGGGGCTAGACTAGAAGACCTCCAAGGTCCCTTCCAGTTCTATTCTATTCTATTCTATTCTATTCTATTCTATTCTATTCTATTCTATTCTATTCTATTCTATTCTATTCTATTCCAATCCAATCCAATCCAATCCAATCCAATCTAATCCAATCCATATATTCTATTCTATTCTATTCTATTCTATTCTATTCTATTCTATTCTATTCTATTCTATTCTATTCTATTCTATTCTATTCTATTCTATTCTATTCTATTCTTCTCTTTGGTCCTAAGACAAGATATCTCGATCATTTACATTCCACAACTACCTGTACTTTACAACTCATGAAGACTTTTCCTTGTAGGGAATCTAGTGATATATTTCTACTTCTTTCTCTGGACTGAGGAACAGCAACAACAACTAGCAACAGAGTCCACAGAGCATCCATTCACATTTCTACCACTTTCCTTCAAAATCAGCAAAACTGGATCAATAGACGGTGTCTGAAAGGATCCTATCTTTAATTCAGAGTCAGGATACTTTCTGTCTTACTTTAAGGAAGGAAATTAGGTCATAAACTCTTACAGGGCATGCCCAAAAAATGCAAAACAGCCAACAGGGATGTAATCTCAGTTTCAGATGGCAGACCTCAGGGACCTCTTCAGCAATGGGCTGGGTAATTCTCTCCATCGGGGATTTTTGATATTGCTGCCCATCACTCCATATTTTCTTGATTTTAGAACTGTATTTGAGGACTCTTGTTTCAATTAATTGTACTAAATTGGAAAAAAAAGGGAAGCTGGTTTCATCTCAGCTGGTCAGGATCAAGTAACACATTAATCAATTGCAGCTTAATGTGTTCAATAAACCCATCCATTTCCATCATGCTTTATATGTGATAGAGGATTAGCAGTTCTATGTCCAATATGGGATCTACAGAGATCAGTGAGCCTTCTGACTTTTTATTTTTCATGTGCAGAGATAATAATAATAATAATAATAATAATAATAATAATAATAATAATAATAATAATAAAAGAGAAAGAACTGGAGAAGATAACAAAATATAAAGACCTACAAATAGAAATAGAAAGACTGTGGCAAAAGCAAGCAAGGGTAGTACCCATAGTCATAGGCTCCTTGGGTGCGATCCCAAAACAACTGGAGCACCACTTGAACACCATTGGCATTGACAAATTCGCTATTAGTCAATTGCAAAAGGCAGCCTTACTAGGAACTGCTCCCATCCTGCGACGAATCTGTAATACCATCAACATCCCATCTGCCTACCCAGGTCTGGGTAAGGGACTCGATAGGTAGACCAAAATGCAAACCAGTCTGAACATCTGGCTGACTGGTGCGATGATCGATAGTAATAATAATAATAATAATAATAATAATAAAATAGTAAAGTTGGAAGGGACCTTGAGGTCACTCAGTCCAACCCCCTGCTCAGCATGGAAACCCTAAACCATTTTGGAAAAATGGTAATAGCACTAGTCCTAGACTGTCTGTAAAAAACATCGATACCGACGGTTAGAGGGACGCAAAAATTTACTGCTTTGGAGGGAGGAAGGTTGTTCCACTCAGACTAATTGTTTCCCGAACAGTACAAGGAGTTTCTCCTTAGTTCTAGGTGCTTCTCTCCTTGATTAGTTTCCATCTGTTGCTTCTTGTCCTGCCTTCAGGCGCTTTGGAGAATAGCTTGACTCCCTCTTCTTTGTGGCAGCCCCTGAGATATTGGAACACTGCTATCATGTCCCCCCTCGTCTTCTCTTCATTAAACTAGACATAACTCAATCTAGCTAAACGCGATCTCTTATATGTTTTAGCTTTATATGTATTTGTTTATGTTTATTTAACTGATGTCTTTGAGAGGCTAGCAACAGATAAAAGCATCATGAAATACACAACAATAGAAACAATTTATGACTTCCGGTTTGTGCATCTGCAGTGCATGGCCGCGGGAGAGCGGACCTCTGCTCCCTATGGCTAGTTTCTTCCTACTTGGGAAACCCTAGATCAATGGTGGTGAACCTACGGCACGGGTGCCAGAGGTGGCACTCGGAGCCCTCTCTGTGGGCACACATGCCGTTGCCCCAGCCTTGCCTCCCCTGCAACCCCCTCCTCACCAGCAGGAGGAGGAGAGTCACCTCCAAGTGTGGCCCACACAGAGCAGCACAGCCAAGGATCGCCCAGGCAGCCCAGCATCGCCATGGCAGCCACACCGTCTCCCTGCGCCCTGCAGCATCAACTGTGCATGATGGGGAATGAGGGCAGAGTCTTGTCTATGCTGTCTGGCTGTCATGTCCTTGTTATTCAAATATTTTATTGGGGAAAAATACATTGGAAATTAGACAGTCGAGGAGGAGAAAGAGGAAGAGGAGAAAAGAGGAGGAGGAGGAAGGAGAAGAGAAGAAGGAGGATGAGGAAGATGAGAAGGAGAAGGAGAAGGAGGAGGAGGAGGAGGAGAAGGAATATAAGGATGATGAGGAGGAGGAAGAGGAGGAGGAGAGAAGGGAGGAAGGAAGGAAGGAAGGAAGGAAAGAAGGAAGGAAGGAAGGAAGGAAGGAAGGAAGGAAGGAAGGAAGGAAGGAAGGAAGGAAGGAAGGAAGGAAGGGAGGGAAATTTAGCTGATAGGCCACAGAGTATATTAAAATGTTAGAAGGAATGATGGAAATCAACTTCACCATTATACCTCCTTGAATGTGGATATTGTCTGAATATGGACTGCTGTGGTTTTTCCAATAACACATTGATAATCAGGAGACCACTCTAGATGATATTGTAAGCCTCACCACCCAAAGCTTACATGCATGACCTTTCTCTGCCTTATCTGAAAATACCATAGGTAGTATGTAAAACTTGTTTCTGTGCAATATTCATGTTCTCCCTCTTAACTGCAAATCACTTCCTTTTCTTCTGTTTTTAATCACCCACTTTCAACCCAAAGAATGAACACAAATAGTTTTCAAGCATGTTAAGAGAGAGAGAGAGAGAGA
>NW_024097747.1:0-70894 GCF_016545835.1 Crotalus tigris | reverse complement strand
AGTTAAGATCACATGCAAGCAAGCTAGAACAGATGAAAAAAAAGAAGCTGAAGAACAAGAAGACCAAAGAATACCTAATCAAGAAATAACACTTAGAAACAAGGAAGATCAAGGAAGCACTGGAAATAATAAAGCAACAAATAACAGCTATAGCCAGGAAAATCAATAGATATGAAGCTCGAAGTGCAAACTATAGGCAGAACCTCCAATTTCAATCCAATCAGAAACGTTTCTACCAATCCATCAATGGAGAAATTGCAAGGAATCAGTCAGTACCTGACAAGGAAGAAACAGTGCAGTTCTGGAAGCAGATATGGGATAACCCAAAGAAATACAACAAGGATGCGGCTTGGTTACAAGAGGTGGATGCAAATAAAACAGAAGTTGAAATGAAAGAACTAGTAATAACAACAAAAATGGTAGAAAAAAGAGCAAAGAAAATCAAAAATTGGTCAGCACCAGGTGAAGATGAACTGCATGGGTTTTGGTTGAAACATCTAACTGTTATAAACCCACTCATTGCCAAGCAATTCAACAATATAATACAAGGAGGAGAAATTGAAAAGTGGCTAACAACTGGGAAAACCTACCTAATAATGAAAAATCCAGCAAAAGGGGCAACACCAGGTAACTACAGGCCAATTACCTGCTACCAAAACTTTCAAAATTATAACTGGGTTAGTAGCTGATGCAGTGCAACCCAACAGCATAATATTGTGAAAACAATCTCCTTCCACCTGAGAAGAAAGAGAAACCGCCCCAACAGCAGAGAACAAAAGATCAACTCCGTAATAGACAAAATGATCGTGAAAAACTGCAAGAGAAGGAAGACAACCTGAATGTGGCATGGATTGACTACAAAAAGGCATTTGACTCTCTGCCACATGATTGGATAATAAAGTGCCTAGAAATAACAGGAGTCAGTAGAAACATCAGAAAATTTGTGCAAAGATCGATGGCACAATGGAAGACACAGTTGCAGATCAATGGTGAGAGGCTGGGAGAGGTTAATATCAAGAGAGGAATATTTCAAGGAGATTCATTATCACCATTACTATTTGTTATTGCACTGGTTCCTCTGTCAACAATACTGAATAACTCAGGACATGGCTATCAAACATCAAAAACATCTGCCAGACTATCCCACCTCCTTTATATGGATGATCTGAAGCTGTATGGAAAAACATCATCTGAAATAGAACGACTGCTCAACTGTCCGTACGCATATAGCCAAGATATTGTAATGGAGTTTGTGCTTTGGACAAATGTGCCACACTTACTATCAAACAAGGAAAAATAATGAAAATGAAGGAATAAAGAGTGCCCCACGAAAATAACATTAAGAGTCTGGATGAGGAAGTAATACTACCAAATACTTGGGTCATCCTTCAAGTGACAAACATCAAGCACCTGAAGTCAGAAAAAGATCTAGCAGGTGAATACATCAAGAGAGTGAAGATAGATCTTACAATCCAAAACTCAATGGATGAAATACCATAAAGCCCAATCAACACTGCGGCAATCCAGTAATTAGGTACACAAACTGGAATAGTGCAGACCGGACTCAAGCAGACTAAAAGCACATGGATAGGCAGACCAGCAAAAATAATGACAATGAATCATGCCCTTATCACGCAGTGACATTGATAGACTTTATCTACCAGGCAAATAGGTGGGCGTGGAATGCTACAAGTACATCAGATGGTTGAAGAAGAAAAAATGGCTTTGGAAGAATATCTGAAGAACAATGATGAAGATGCACTGAAATTAGTATATCAGGAAGGCTTACTAACTACTGGAGAGACCAAACTGGCCTACAAGAAAGACCAAATGAAGAACATAATAGAGGCATGGGAAGACAAAGCACTACATGGACAATACATGAAAAAAATAGCTGGGAAAGCAGATAATAATAAAACCTGGCAATGGCTAAGAGCAGGAAAATTGAAGAAAGAGACCGAGGGACTAATTCTGGTTGCACAAGACCAAGCCTAAAGGACAAATGCATACAAGGTCAAAATTGAGAAGACAGAAACAGACAGGAAGATGCCGCCTATGCAAGAAGCTTGAAGAAACAGTGGACACTTGGCTAAGCTGTTGCAAGAAGAGGCACAACTGATTAAAGCAGCGGCATGACAAAGTAGCAATAATGGTGCATTGGAAGATCTGCAAAAAATATCATTTGCCTGTAAGCAAAAACTGGTGGGATCATAAAATAGAGAAAGTCATAGAAAATGATTAAATTAAACTGCTCTGGGACTTCAAAATTCAAACAGACAAGCACCTGCAACATAACACCCCAGACTTAACAATTGTCGATAAGAAAGACAAAAAAGTCTGGATAGTGGATGTGGCAGTGCCTGGAGATAGCAGAATAGAAGAGAAAGAACTGGAGAGATAACAAAATACAAAGACCTACAAATAGAAATAGAAAGACTGTGGCAAAAGCAAGCAAGGGTAGTACCAATAGTCATAGGCTCCTTGGGTGCAATCCCAAAACAACTGGAGCACCACTTGAACACCATTGGCATTGACAAATTCGCTATTAGTCAATTGCAAAAGGCGGCCTTATTAGGAATGCTTCCATCCTGCGACGATATCTGTAATACCATCAAACATCCACATCTGCCTATCCCAGGTCCTGGGTAAGGACTCGATAGGTAGACAAAATGCCAAATCCAGTCTGAACATCTGGCTGACTGTGCGATGATCGGTAATAATAATAATAATAATAATAATAATAATAAAGTTGGAAAGGACCTTGGAGGTCATCTACTCCAACCCCCTGCTCAGGCAGGACATCCTATACCATTTCAGACAAATGGCTGTCCAGTCTCTTCTTGAAAACTTCCAGTGTTGAAGCATTCACCACTTCTGGAGGCAGGTTCTTTCACTGGTTAATTGTTCTAACTGTCAGGAAGTTTCTCCTTAGTTCCAGGTTGCTTCTCTCCTTCATTAGTTTCCATCCCTTGCTTCTTGTCCTGCCTTCAGGCGCCTTGGAAAATAGCTTCGCTCCCTCTTCTTTGTGGCAGCCCCTGAGATACTGGAACACTGCTATCATGTCCCCCCTCATCCTTCTCTTCATTAAGCTGGAGATACCCAATTCCAGCAGCCGTTCCTTATATGCTTTAGCCTCCAGTCCCCTAATCATCTTTGCTGCTCTTCTCTGTACTCTTTCTAGAGTCTCAACATCATGGTGATCAAAACTGGATTTAGTATCCCAAGTGTGGCCTTACCAAGGCATTGTAAAGTGGTATTAATACTTCACATGATCTTGATTCTATCCCTCTGTTAATGCAGCCTAGCACTGTGTTGGTCTTTTTGGCAGCTGCAGCACACTGCTGGCTCATATTTAAGTGATTGTCCACTAGGACTCAGAGGTCCTTCTCACAGTTACTACTATTGAGCAAGGTATCCCCTATATTATACCTTTACATTTGGTTTTTCTTGCCTAAATGTAGAACCTTACTTTTTTCACCATTGAATTTCATTTTGTTAGATAGCACCCAGTGTTTAAATCTGTCCAGGTCCTCCTGTATCTTAAGCCTGTCTTCTGGAGTGTTGGCTATTCCTGCCAGCTTGTTGTCATCCACAAATTTGATGAGTTCCCCATCTATCCCCTCATCCAAATCATTGATGAAGATGTTGAAGAGCACTGGGACCAGAACAGAGCCCTGGGGCACCCCACTACACACTTCCCTCCATGTAGATGTGGTTCCATTGAGGATCACATGCTGAGTACGGCCGGTCAGCCAGCTCCGGATCCATTTGGTGGTGATGCTGTCTAACCCACATTTTTCTATCTTATCAAGTCGTAGGTTGTGGTCTACTTTGTCAAATGCCTTACTGAAGTCCAAGTAAATTATGTCCACAGCATTCCTCTGATCCACTGATGTTGTCACTTGGTCAAAGAATGCAATAAGATTTGTCTGGCATGATCTGTTTTTGACAAACCCATGTTGGCTTTTACTAATGACTTTTCTCTCCTTTACTTTACTCTCCTCTCCTCCTCTCCCCTCCCCTCCCTTTCTCATATATATATATATATATATATATATATTCAAAGGATAAAAACGAGCACCAGGAGGTAAAACAATTAAATGTTTAATAAATAAATAACCCAGCTTTCGATGGCTGTATTGCTGCCATTATTGTCAGGGTGTTAAAAGCCAGAGGGTGGGGGAGCTCGTTTATAAGCACAAACGCGCCTGCACACGGCTCATAGACCTCGTTATGGGGCCCGGTCGATTGATCCTCTCATCCCTCATGTCGATTGATCCTCTCATCATGTTTGTGCTTATAAACGAGCTCCCCCACCCTCTGGCTTTTAACACCCTGACAATGATGGCAGCAATACAGCCATCGAAAGCTAGGTTATTTATTTATTAAACATTTCATTGTTTTACCTCCTGGTGCTCGTTTTTATCCTTTGAATATGTATACACCCAGGAGACTACGTTCCTCAACTTTTAGGTTAATTTTATATATATTCAGTAAGCTTGGTTGTCTTTTGTGACTTCGGGGGCATAAACCCTTTCTTTCTGAATTATACTGTAAATGAAAAACCTGTGTCCTTGGGCTTTGTGGTAAGGGGTAATGATAAAGGTAGAAGGGGACATTTTTGTCTGAAAGTGAATGTTATAACATTGACTAGTCTTGCTCTGGCAGCTGCTCCAAAGCCTGATTGAGCTCACAGATGGGGTCTACTACATTCACGGTGGCAAAAGCAAATTTTCTTTTGCAGTACAACCCCCCCAAAAAAGCTCTTTCTTTGTTTCCAGCCCCCCTAAAGAATCAACTGGACTGAAACTCTAGAAACAGACTTGCTCAACTTTTTCCAAAAGTAAAAATAATCCCCCAAAAAGAGAACTATGGAATGCTAAAAATGTTAAAAAAAGATATTTGCAAGTCAGTTTGATAAATAAAGAGCCGAGACTCACTAGACCAGTGGTTCTCAACCTTTTTAATGCCGCGACCCCCAACCGGTTGTAAGTTGGGGACTACTCAACCGGTCGTAAGTCAAGGACTACTCAACTGGTACAGCACCGTTTGCAGAATGGGACTTTTGGTGGGCTCAGCAGGGCAGAGACAGCCTGGACAATTCCTATTGGCTTTTGAAAGCCAATAGAATTAGACTCTATTCAAGAGAGTCTATTCTATTGGCTTTCAAAATCCAATAGAATAAAAGGGAGTAGCACAGCTAAGGAAAAGGGGAAAAAATGGCGGACTGCGTTGTTTGGCGACCCCTGTGAAATGATCGTTCGACCCCAAATGGAGTCCCGACCCACAGGTTGAGAACCACTGCACTAGACCATGTTTATTGTAAGAATGGACAGCATCTAGAAAGGATAGAATAGAGCTGGAAGGGACCATGGAGGTCTTCTAGTCCAGCTCAAGCAGGAGAACCTATGCCATCTCAGACTTGTGAATGTCAAGTTTCTTCTTGAAAATCTCCAGAGATGGAGTGCCCATGATTTCTCGAGGCAAAGCTTTTCCACTGGTTGATTGTCCTCACTCTCAGGAAGTTTCTCCTTAATTCCAGGTTGCTTCTCTCTTTGATCAGTTTCCAACCATTGTTTCTTCTCCTTCCCTTTGGTGTCTTGGAGAATAACATGACCCCCACTGTCTTGTGATAGCCCCTCAGATATTGGAACACTGCTATCATGTCTCCCCTATTTCTTCTTTTCTTTAGACTAGCGAAACCCAAGTTCTGCAGTCATTCTTCATATGTTTTGGTCTTCAGGCCCATTGGTGTGATGGATTCTGTTTACAAAGGAGGAAGTTTTGTGATGGACTACAATGAAGCCACAGGAAGGAGGGGGGTACATTCCAAGGAGGAGGGGGAGACAAGAGACAGCACAGCCCAGAAATGGAGTGAGAGAAAGAGAGTTAAGATAGTCACTGCCTAGAATCTTTCAGGATAAATCTCTTAGGGTTAGAATGGTATAGACCAGGGGTGGGCAACCTTGGCTCTTTTGTGACTCGTGGACTTCAACTCCCAGAATTCCTGAGCCAGCATGGCTCAGCTTGGAAACCTCTCCCTTTCACCTCAGCATGGCTGGCTCAGAAATTCTGGGAGTTGAAGTCCACCAGTCATAAAAGAGCCAAGATTGCCTACCCCTGGACTAAGAGGCTCACTGCTTAGAACAGGAGAACTTAGGCCAAGGGTAGGCAACCTTGGCTCTTTTATGACGTGGACTTCAACTCCCAGAATTCCTGAGCCAGCGTGGCTCAGCTTGGAAACCTCTCCCTTTCCCCTCAGCATGGCTGGCTCAGGTATTCTGGGAGTTGAGGTTCACACATCATAAAAGAGCCAAGGTTGTCTACCCCTAGTATATACTTGCTCTAGCAAGATTCTGTCTACAGGGTATGAGCAACTTTGGCCTTTTGAAATACATTAATCAAAAGTTTGTCACACGTTTCTTTGGGAAAGCGTCTTCTCCACCGTTCATCCAGTGACAGGTGTATAGATGTGCTCTGATCCAATTTGAATCATCTGTTCGATTGGAACCAGCAACTGGATTTTATTAAGACAATCCAGCTGATGTGATTACCCCAATCCATTTCTGAATTGTCAGATGGATTTGTTGACAACTGATTCAGATCTGATTTTTTCAGTCCAACATTCTCCTTCTTGTTTGGAAAGTTAATTCAGTTTGGAGATTGGGTCCAATTGCTTTCCAATGGAATCAGTTGAGTAGCAATTTTGCACAGCCCTTCTTCTTAAAGGCGCTTTCAAACTCTTCCAGGATTTATGGATTTGCTGGCTGGTATGAATTTTTGTCTGTTTTTTTTTCCAAGTCTTCTTTTGGTGTGCTTTTGGCTGTGATTTAATTCTTACTTGATGATACACTACTGTGAATAGTGATTGCATTCTTCTATTTATTTTTATGATTTGATTCTTTCTTTGCTTGTTGTTGCATCTTCCTTAAGGCCTTTTCTCTGGGCGAAAGAACCACAAGAATATTAATAAAGAATAAATATATAGCCAAATCACTGTTACAAATTGAAACTGCACGCACATTTGATCTGATGCTGCAATAGCTTGCACAGTTAAGTAACTGCAGTATATGTCGGTCTCCAGCTCTCACCTACCCCCATGAAGATTCATATGCTAAGAATAGCAAAGTGTTTACAACATCCATAAATATACTAACGTAAACTCTTAATAGAACAATTTAGCTCTTTGCTCTTAGTTTCTGATAAGGCAATGCTTTCTACAGAAGAGCTGACCAACATCCTAACAATTTTTCATTACATTTTATGCCACATTTACCTGCTTCAGTTCATTTATACAACTAATTCACATACGCAACAAACCATGGATTATTACATTTAACCACAGGATAGCGTTCAGTCTCCTGGTAGACATCTTTTTTTTCCTGAATAACTAACTCTAGGATTGTCCCAGCTGTTTCAGATTTCCTTTCATTTATATACTGTTTCATGTGCCAAAGCATCGCAGGGCAGTTTGCTATAAGATACATCATGAAACAATATACACAAGATAAAACAATACAATCTGATCAAACATATTGATGAAAAGAGCAGAGAAAGAAAGGAGAATCCATCAGTCTTCAGATTAGGAACGCCTGAGTAAAACAGAGTGTCAGAATCCAGTTAATTTCCTTTCTATCTATCTCCTCTGATCTAAAACCAATTCTCATCTTTCCCTGAATTCTGCCATACTCCGAAGGGGGGGGGGATATGCATGCAGGTTTATTGCTTTCACTTACTCTATTCACTACAACGTAACCTTTTGTTTATTTGCCTTTGTGTCTACTAACCATTACAATCTAACAAATTGCCTCCTATACAATGCATCCCTCTGAACTTCTCCTCCCTACTGGGCAGCTAGGAAAACAGGGGGGGGGAGAGATACAAACCTCCGGGACCTGGTTTATTTCTCCATCCTCAAAATGAGGTGTGAAGAGCTGTGGAATGATCGTGCACAAACTGAGCTGGGTTGATGTTATCTTTCCCATCGATAGATTTAACACCTGGGGATTTGCCAGTCTAAACCGCCTGGAAGAACTGTGGAGTGGAGTTTGCTTAGGGAAACTTTAAAATATTGATCTGTAAGGGAATCCCTCAGATCCTGTCTATTATGCCTGCTATCAACTACTCTTAATAAAAGTTCCTGTTGGAAGAAATTGTTTCCAAGAGTTCTGCTTTCTTAAGATGTGGGATTGAGGTGGATCCTTACACAGAGTAAAACATAGAATCATAAGGCTGAAAGGGACTTTGGAAGTTTTCTAGTCCAACATCCCTGCTCATGCAAGGGACCATATACCATTCTGGACAAACCAACTCTGTTATTCTGTAATTGTTGATAAGGAAGCTGGATAGGGAACTTTGCAATACCTGGAGACAGTAGAAGAGAAGGGAAAATTACAAAATAAAAAGACCTCCAAATAGAAGTAGAACTACTGCGATAAAGAAAGCAAAGGTAGTACCAATAGTGATAGGCCCCTTGAAGTGCAATTTTCTATGGAGATTCTCAATCATCTGGGTCATGGGTGTCCCAAAGGTGTTTTTCCAAAAGGCAACTGGACTTTCTTGATTTCTTTTCCTTTGAAAACATTTTATTTCTCATCCAAGAAGCTTCTTAACCAGAAGATTGCCAAGAATACAAATCCTTCCATTCCCCATCAGTCAGTTAGAACTGAAGAAGCTTCTTAGATGAGAAGTGAAATGTTTTCAAAGGAAAAAAAAACAAGAAAGTCCAGCTGCCTTTTGGAAAAGCACTTTTGGGACTTGGTTGCAATCTCAGAATATCTGGAGCACCACTTGAACACCATCAGCATTGACAAAATACGCATGAGTCCATTGCGAAAGGCAGTTTTATTGGAAGAGCTTACATCCTACATTGATACCTTTAACACTATCAAACAAAAACATCTGCCTAATCCAGCTCCTTGGGAAGGACTTGATAACTGAATAAAAATGTCATGTTGAGTCTAAACATCTAGCTGACTATGCAGCAACTATAATAATATCATTATTTCTCTCTTATCCTTCAAGATCTCCATAATAGCTCATACAGAAGGTCCACTTCTCTTGTCCAAAAACATCCAGCAAAATAAATGAGTCATTGACTGAAATGGAATGGAATGGAATAGAATAGAATAGAATAGAATAGAATAGAATAGAATAGAATAGAATAGAATAGAATAGAATAGAATAGAATAGAATAGAATAGGAGTAGAGGAATAGAATTAGAATAGAATAGAATAGAATAGAATAGAATAGAATAGAATAGAATAGAATAGAATAGAATAGAATAGAATAGAATAGAATAGGAATAGAGGAATAGAAATAGAATAGAATAGAATAGAATAGAATAGAATAGAATAGAATAGAATAGAATAGAATAGAATAGAATAGAATAGAATAGTAGAGTTGGAAGGGACCTTGGAGGTCTTCTAGTCCAACTCCCTGCTCAGGAAGAAAACCCTATATCCGTGGTGGCGAACCTATGGCATGCGTGCCACAGGCGGCACGCAGAGCCGTCTCTGGTGGCACGCGAGCCATTGCTGGGCCGAGCTGCTCCCTCCTCCTCTCTGCACATGCGCAGTCTGGGAATAGGCGAGAGGCTATAAAAGGAGCAACTTTCTGCGGAAGCAGCATTTGCTGCAGACAGCTTGAGAGTGAGCACGAGTCGGAGTGGACAGTGAGTGAGTGAGCAAGCCCTAGCTGACAGCTCGGTGACCACGCCCACTTGGTGGCCATGCCCACCCAGCACCCAATGATGCATAAGTGGATTTTGGGTTGCAGTTTGGGCACTCGGTCTCTAAAAGGTTTGCCATCACTGCCCTATACCATTTCAGACAAATGAATGAATGAATGAATGAATGAATGAATGAATGAATGAATTCAATACATACAATACGTACATGCATAAAATGAACCTTAAAGAAATTATAATGATATCTGTGAATAAGGTCAGATAATTCCAAGGGGCCACTGCCTTAAAATACCGCTTTACTAGCAGAAATCTAACAGGTGCAGCTTTTCTTCACCGTTCTTCTGAAACAACGCAAGTTGTCAACTATGGGATTAGAGTATGTTGCTATGGAAATATGATGCAAAAAGGGGGATTAGAGATCTAGTAGTTGAAAAAAAGAAGAATTTCATTCTGCAATTGATCTTGTCACTGGTGCCTTGCAGGCTATAGCAGATAAAATCTCATTTGAGCTGAACTCAACTTCTGATAAAATGTCCATTCTGTTTTCTTGAGAAGAATACAAAAGTTATTTGCCAATGCCTTTGTCCTCCTAGCCTTCCCTCCCACTCCTCCCACTCCTCCTCCATCTGGTCTGGTCTACAACTTCAAAGTTGCCTGTGATCTTCCATCCAAGTAGTGATTTCTAAACCCAACACAGTTGAGCAATACATTACATCCATATAACTTACGCCTCAGAGAAACATCACGTGTAAGCCACAAATGTGGTATAGCACAGACATGTACAGTCTGAGGGCTTGGGGTTCATGGCATGTAACCAGGTTTCCTGAGGTTCCATCTTATCCCAATTAAAGCCTTCCATCCCATCCAGTCAAGCAGAGTGGATACGTTGGAGAGTTTGCATTGTTAAAGAATTTTGACTGTAGAGTCCTTGATGCTCGCTCAGTTTGGTAGTTTTCTTGCAGATATTTCATTACCAAACTAAGTAACAACAACCAAGCTCAGAGAACAATCAAGACCCCTCAGTTCAACCTTGAGCTACTAATATTCTATAAGAATTTTGACTGGCAGGTTTCAGGAAGAGGGGCCTCTGAAAGATTTTATCTCTAGAGGTGAGGTGGATCCCCACTCACCTGGCCTTTAGAAAGAGAGTTAAGACTTAGCTCTACCAATTGGCATGGAAGTCAGAGTGATATGCAACACTAGAGATGGTTGGTTTCATAAGGTTTTCCTTTCTACTTTATTGACTTTCTGTCAGGCAGAAAAGTCAGATCCATACATGAAGGTCCAATTAAACTGATTTTATTTATTTATTTATTTATTTTGCTAATCATGCCTATGCACAGGAATCTTCTCATCTAATGGTCAGCACCTGCTTGGAATTTTAAAAAAGGGTCAATGGAATTCAAGGACATTTGGGCTTTGTTCATTTGTGACAATGTAAGGATTCTAGACTGATCCCTCTTTTAACTCCATCACCAGGTTCTGCCACTTCTTTGCCTACACTTTTTTTAAATATGGTAGCCCTACTTTTCAAATTTTATTTTTGTTTTTATTTCTGCTTTTGCACTGATATGGTTTTTATTGTAACCCACTCAGAATCAGTTACGTGAGCTGGGTGATATAGAAATATGATGTATCAATAAAAAATAATGGTTTATCCAAGTTAAACCTTCCATGACTAAAATAAGATATGATCAACATTCAGCAAAGTAAGCATTTGAATCTGCAAGTGTCGTGATTTACAACAATTCAGGTGTCTGTCATTCTACCTCTAAAACACCATAGCAAATAAACATATTAAATTACCTTACAAAGAACAACTTTTTGCCCAAATGTAACGTGTCCAATTTAAGGAAGAAAAAGGTGAAGCTAATTAAATCCATGTTTTAAAACTTTCTCAGTGCATCTTCTTTTATCCGTTCCTGCTTTTTCTTTTTTCTTTTTTTAAAACGTTTTTATAGGTGTGTTGTTTCCCCCACATACCAACATGTTCTTTCCTTCTCTCCCTCTTTATTATCCTCTGCCAGCATCCTCAAAGATGACAGAGTTAATTAAAAAAAAACCCTATAAATAAATAGACCTCCTCTTTTCTATTTTTTTTTTCTCCCCTCCTGGTTTCAGATGGAGTCTCTTTGGGACTGGAAGCCATCATTTCTGTTTTGCATAATTGACATCATTATCTGTCAGGCTGCTTGACTTAGGTTTCCAGTCATTATCAGATCATTAGAAAAAGACCTGTAATAAGTTCAGAAGGCCAATTGTCTGTCTCCTAATCACTGGCAAAGAGAGTGGTGATAGGGGCCTCAGGGAGAAAGTATTGAAGCAGATAGAGGATTTTTAATGACCAAATCAAGGGAGGAAGAATCCCACCTGTGCCTCAGCCGAACAACCTAATCCCAGCTTGGAATTTGGGCACAAAGGCAGAATGTTCTTGTCTCCAAACCTTCTGACTGACAGCTATCGGGAGTACATTGAGGGTGGGATTCAAATATGTGAACAACCAGTTCTCTATGTGGATGCTGCTTCCGGAAGTCCATTCTGGGCCTGGGCAACAAAAAAATTAGCTACCGGTTCTGCCGAACCGGTAGGAACCAGCTGAATCCCACCACTGGGTATAGCTCAATCTACTTCTGACAGAATAGTTTTTATTTTTCTCATTGGAAAAGCAACCTCATGGAATGGTTAGGAGAGATAGGGGTATTATTTATTTGTTTGTTTATTTAGGAAAGGAGAAACAGGGGCTGTTATTTATCTGCTGTTTTATTTAAAACTTTTACACAGCCACCTATCTTAGTCTTCAATGCTATTTTAGGAAGGCTAGGAGAGTCGAGGCCTGCCAGACGTAAGGGGGAAGAGTGTTCCATAAAGCAGGAGCTATGGTGGTATATACCAAGAGTCTCCAAATTTGGCAACTGTAAGACAGCATACTAAAAAGCAGAGACATCACCCTGCCAACAAAAGTGCATATAGTCCAGGCCATGGTTTTCCCAGTTGCAATGTATGGCTGTGAAAGTTGGACCATAAGAAAGGCTGAACGCAAAAGAATTGAGGCCTTTGAACTATGGTGCTGGAGAAGACTCCTGCGAGTCCCTTGGACTGCAAGGCGTTCAAACCGGTCAGTCCTAGATGAGATCAACCCCGACTGCTCTTTAGAAGGCCAGATCCTGAAGTTGAAACTCAAATACTTTGGCCACCTAATGAGAAGGAAGGACTCACTGGAGAAGGGCCTAATGCTGGGAAAGATTGAGGGCAATAGAAGAAGGGAACGACAGAGAATGAGGTGGCTGGATGGAGTCCCTGAAGCAGTAGGTGTGAACTTAAATGGACTCCAGAAGATGGTAGAGGACAGGAAGACCTGGAGGAACATTGTCCATGGGGTCGCGATGGGTCGCACACGACTTCGCAATTAACAACAACAAGGTTTGTGGACTTCAACTCCCAGAATTCCCCAGCCAGCATGGGGAATTGTAACAGACAGTTCACAAAGTTACCAGGTTTGGAGACCCCTACCATATAGACAGTAAGGAGGTGGATTCCTAGGAAAAAGGGGGTGCATTCCAGAGGAATAAGAGGCAACTCAACTTAGATATGTGTGTGAGAGAAAGAGGGTGAAGACAGTCCTTCCCTATGAATTCACAGAGTATATTATAGATTCAGAGAGTAATGTCTTCAGTCTGGTAAGATTTTGTCTATAAGTGTAAAACAGTGAAGAATTCAGCTTGGAAGAATCACCATGTATTATTCTTGGTTTTGGGTCTGATAGGATGCCGTGGAAAAGACACGCTTCCTAACTCCCGTAAGGTGGTAAAGTTTAAGAGAAAGGACTAGGGCAGTGATAGCGAACCTTTTAGAGACCAAGTGCCCAAACTGCAACCCAAAACACATTTATTTATCACTGGGTACTGGGTGGGTGTGGCTTTGATGATAACAGCAGACTGGGTGGGATTAAAAAGTTCAATCAATTCCAACTTTGCAAGATTTTTTTTTTCCGTGAGAAGTTGAAATTGACTGATTGATTGAACCTTTTTTTTTTTTTTTTGCACATGGCGGCAGAGGCCTAAAGTGAAAAGGTTTTATAAAACCAAGCTGAAGGCCTAGGAATGGGGCGATGGCGAGTGTGCCCACAGAGAAGGCGCTGCGTGCCACCTGTGGCACACGTGCCATAGGTTCACCACCACAGGACTAGGATGTTATTTGACTGAAGGCTGAGCTCCATCCAACATTGCTGTAAATGACCTTGCACGATCTTCTTAAAGACTTGGGATAAGTATAAAGGAAGGCCTCCTGTGAGACTTGGACATTTAAACCATGCAAAAGAGCAATTATACCAACAGGAAACTGGCAATGAGTAGAGTTCTCCTTCAACAAAGCTCATACAACTCAGGCTGTCAAAGATGTTCTAGTTGATCCTGCACTGAAAAGGTTTTTTTTTTCCCCCAGTGGTGTTGTAAATTTGAATAGTCACTAAACAAACAATTGCAAATCTAAGATTACCGGTATAGCTTCCTGCTGTCTAAACGATAGACATGAAGAAAAACCTTATTGGCTCAAATAATCAAGGAATATGCAAAAATCTCTTTTGAAGTTGGGATGGAAATTTGGAGGAGCAATCAAGCCACATTTGGAGTTAGGACATAATTTTTGCAAGCCTAGCTTTATTAACTCCTAAGAAAGGGAGGTTCGGTCTATGAGCCGTAGTAGTGCAGTGGTTAGAATGAAGTATTGCAGGCTTAATTCTGCTGAACTGCCAGCAGTTCGATTCTCACCAGCTGAAGGTTGACTCAGCCTTCCATCCTTATGAGGTTGATAAAATGAAGACCCAGATTGTTGGGGGCAATATGCCAACTCTGTAAACTGTTTAGACAGCCATGGTAAGAGCCGTGGTGGTGCAGTGGTTAGCAGTGGTGGGGTTCAAATATATGAACAACCGGTTCATTATGTGGATTCTGCTTCCGGAAGTCCATTCTGGGCCTGGGCAACAAAAAATTAGCTACCGGTTCTGCCGAAGTGGTGCAAACTGGCTGAATCCCACCACTGGTGGTTAGAATGCAGTATTGCAGGCTGACTCTGCCTACTGCCGGGAGTTCGATCCTGACCGGTGCAAGGTTGACTCAGCCTTCCATCCTTCTGAGGACGGTAAAATGAGGACCCAGATTGTTGGGTGCCATATGCTGACTCTGTAAACTGCTTAGAGAGGGCTGTAAAGCACTGTGAAGTGGTATATAAGTCTAAGTGCTATTGCTATGGCTGTGCAGGTAACATTTATCCTTCAATATTCACATATGCTTAGCAGCTTGAAAAGAGTACTCTAAACAGATTTGGCAGAAGGTGTTAACCAGCATAATCAGTTCTTCTGTTTCAAATTAAATGTTTAAAGACTTAGTATAGGAGTGAGGCATTCAGGTCTATAGGTAGCCCTGTGTAACTGTTTAGTGACTGTTCAAAGCTACAACAGCAACAAAAATGTGGAAGTATTTAACATTGAAATAAGAGAAATTTTGGTTATTAAGTTTAAGGCATTTGGAAATTAACAGAAAATAAGAAGTTTTTTGAAGAGTTTCATCTGTCGGAACCATGACAGTTATACTGTATTATTAATTAGTTGATGTAAGATGGTGAGAAATAGAATATATTCAAATAGATAAGATGTGTATCCTGAACATTAGATTGTTGTGATGAATTGTGATAAAGGGAACTGGGGTTATTTAAAACTTGGGAATTATAAATATTAAATGTTAAATTTAAATATTAATGGGAAACTAAAAATTGGGAAAAACTAATTAGGACATTGATTGTCTATAAAGATTGAGTGTTAAAATAACCAGGATATGTATAAACTAAAAAATATTGATAAATGTAAGAAAGTTATTTTTATTTAATTGATATAATAATTGTATTAGTTTAAACATGAGACAGTAAATACTAAGGGGAAAAGAGAAGAAATATTTAATGTGGTAGTTTGAGACTTGTACTAAAGATACTCGTATGTTATTGAATTATCGTTTAACCCAGCCGCCACGTTGCTTTTTAAATATTTAAATGTAAAATTAGAAAATCAATAAAAACTTTTTAAAAAATGGCTTAAGACCATTTAATAATAATAATAATAGTAATAGTAGTAAAGTTGGAAGGGACCTTGGAGGTCATCTAGTCCAACCCCCTGCTCGGGCAGGAAACCCTACACCATTTCAGACAAATGGCTGTCCAGTCTCTTCTTAAAAACTTCCAGCGTTGGAGCATTTACTGCTTCTGGAGGCAGGTTGTTCCACTGGTTAATTGTTCTCACTGTCAGGAAGTTTCTCCTTAGTTCTAGGTTGCTTCTCTCCTTGATTAGTTTCCACCCGTTGCTTCTTGTCCTGCCTTCAGGTGCTTTGGAAAATAGCTTAATTCCCTCTTCTTTTCACACTTACAACTGTTGCAGCATCCCCGTGGTCACGTGATCAAGTTTCAGATGCATGACAACTGACTCATAGTTGTGATGGTTGCAGTGTCCCAGGGTCATGGGATTATCTTCTGACACCTTCTCACAAGCAAAGTCAATGGGGGAAGCCAGATTCACTTACTAGCTTAACGACTGCAGCAATTCAATTAAGAAAAGTGTCAAGAAAGGTCGTAAAATGGGGCAAAACTCACTTAACAAATGTCTTGCTTAGCAACAGATATTTTGGGCTCAATTAAAAGCAAAAGATATGCTTCCAGAGCACCTCAAGTTTCTTCTACAAACCTGGACAAAATCTGGATTCCTTCTCACATGCAATGGGACATAAAAATTAGGGTTTAGGAAGGCGATGGAAAACATGTTAGGTGGTTACACTGAGGGCTGACTATTGAAATTAATTCCCTTTAATAAATAGTCAAACCCGTTATAACTCTGTCTAAATATTTATACAAACCACAGCTCCACCAAGGTTCATTTCTTTCATTCTTAATGAGACGGATATTTGAGTTTGAGTCATTTGACATTGTTTGAGTTCAGAATGTAAACGTATTAAAATTCACTCATCAACATGTTTCAACAGCTAATCAATTATGAAGAGATTTTTTTTTAAAAAAAAGAGGCTAATACTAATATAGCTTTCCACCTTCACCCAGCTGTTCTTTTTGCAAACATAGGAGAAATTCCTTCATTCCAATCAACTCTAAGACCGATTCTCATCAGCGCTGTCATCTTATGGAAGGACTATGAAATGTGTAAAGATTTATGTTGAGGTCTCCATGGTAATGAATGGGAGGAGCTCCAGCATCTGGATTGTAAATTTTGAGCACATCTGGCTGGAAGGTATAACCAGAAGGTGAACAATGAGTGCAGAAGGCAGTGAATAACTTCAAAGAAGTGATGGTATCCCCTTTAATCAAGAAACCTTTATTTAACTTGGCCATGTTAGATAACTACCATCTGGCTTCCAGCCATCTCTAACTAGGGAAAGTTGAGGACAAGATGGTGGGACAATAGCAGTTTTTTTTTTTTTTCCAATTAGGATTCAGGCCTAAACATGGAGCAGAAATCACACTGGTCATTCTTATGGATAATTATAGTTGGTCTTGGCTGTAAGATGTATACCACTTTGATTCCTGTTAGATGCCTCAGTGGCATTTAGTACTATCAACCTTGGTCTCCTGTGAAGGATGCAAATCCCTCTGCAAGAAAACATCCAAGCTCAGAGTGCACCAAGAACCCCCTTGATTTAATTGCTTTTGGTGGAAAGCAAAAACCATTTTTGATCTTCATCAGCCTCATTAAAACTTTCCTACGATTGGCCTCTATATTTCCCCTGAGAAGATTCTCTTCACATTTCACATTCGACAACTTCCATTTGCAATTTGTGGTGGAGAGGAACATCTATAATAACAATAACAATAAAGTTGGAAGGGACCTTGGAGGTCATCTAGTCCAACCCCCTGCTCAGGGAGGAAACCCTATACCATTTCAGACAAATGGCTGTCCAGTCTCTTCATAAAGACTTCCAGTGTTGGAGCATTCACCACTTCTGGAGGCAGGTTGTTCCACTGGTTAATTGTTCTCACTGTCAGGAAGTTTCTCCTTAGTTTTAGGTTGCTTCAGAGAAACTTCCTGATAGTGAGAACAATTAACCAGTGGAACAATCTCTGAGGAAGAGATTTCAGTGCTAGAAAGAATGGGCTACTCTTCCTTCAATTTTTACTTCCTTTCAGTATAAATTGCAGTGTAGCTAATTTCTATAACTAGAGAAAAATATCAAAAAATTTTCAGATGGCAGCAGAATCACTGCAGTTCAGTACACCCACATAGCATAAGGTTGGAGAAGACAGAGTTAGAGATCTTTCGTTAGTAGAGCTTTTGCAAACATTTAATTTCTAAGTTTAGAAAGAGCTAAACATGCTTTTTGAGGTTAGGGAGCAGCTTGGTGAGTTGTTGTAGAAATAAAATAATACTTTGTCCTTTTTCATTAAAATGTTATTTTATTCATTCATTTCTCTGGTCATTTAGAGAAATTGGATAGCAGATTCTATATAGTGGGTTCATTGGTGCCCTCTGAGCTTGCTTATTTTCTTGTAGACATTTCATTACTCAACTAGGTAACATCATCTGTGATAGGAGATGATGTTGGAATCCTGCATCCACTTGGAATCCTGCATCCAGTTTTCGTCACCATGATGTAAAAAAGATGTTGAGACTGTAGAAAGAGTACAGAGAAAAGCAATAAAGATGGTTAGGGGACTGGAGGCTAAAGCATAGAAGGAACGATTGCTGGAATTGGGTATTAGTTTAATGAAGAGAAGGATGAGGGGGGACATGATAGCAATCTTCCAGTATCTCAGGGGATGCCCAAAAGAAGAGGGAGTCCTGAAGGCAGGACAAGAAGCAACGGATGGAAACTAATCAAGGAGAGAAGCAACCTAGAACTAAGGAGAAACTTCCTGACAGTTAAAACAGTTAACCTGAGGAACAACCTGCCTCCAGAAGCGGTGAATGCTCCAACACTGGAAGTTTTTAAGAAGAGACTGGACAGCCATTTGTCCGAAATGATATAGGGTTTCCTGCCTGAGCAGGGAGTTGGACTAGATGACCTCCAAAGTCCCTTCCAATATCATTATTATTATTATTATCGATTATCGCACAGTCAGCCAGATGTTCAGACTGGATTTGGCATTTTGTCTACCTATCGAGTCCTTACCCAGGACCTGGGATAGGCAGATGTGGATGTTTGATGGTATTACAGATATCGTTGCAGGAGGAAGCAGTTCCTAGTAAGGCTGCCTTTTGCAATTGACTAATAGCGAATGTGTCAATGCCAATGGTGTTCAAGTGGTGCTCCAGTTGTTTTGGGATTGCACCCAAGGAGCCTATTACTATTGGTACTACCCTTGCTTGCTTTTGCCACAGTGTTTCTATTTCTATTTGTAGGTCTTTGTATTTTGTTATCTTCTCCAGTTCCTTCTCTTCTATTCTGCTATCTCCAGGCACTGCCACGTCCACTATCCAGACTTTTTTGTCTTTCTTATCGACAATTGTTAAGTCTGGGGTGTTATGTTGCAGGTGCTTGTCTGTTTGAATTCTGAAGTCCCAGAGCAGTTTAATTGTATCATTTTCTATGACTTTCTCTATTTTATGATCCCACCAGTTTTTGCTTACAGGCAAATGATATTTTTTGCAGATCTTCCAATGCACCATTGTTGCTACTTTGTCATGCCAATGCTTGTAATCAGTTTGTGCAATCTTCTTGCAACAGCTTACCAAGTGGTCCACTGTTTCTTCAGCTTCTTTGCATAGGCGGCACTTACTGTCTGTTGCTGTCTTCTCAATTTTGACTTTGTATGCATTTGTTCTTAAGGCTTGGTCTGGTGCAGCCAGAATTAGTCCCTCGGTCTCTTTCTTCAATTTTCCTGCTCTTAGCCATTGCCAGGTTTTATTGTTATCTGCTTTCCCAGCTATTTTTTTCATATATTGGCCATGTAGTGCTTTGTCTTCCCATGCCTCTATTCTGTTCTTCATTTGGTCTTTCTTGTAGGCCAGTTTGGTCTCTCCAGTAGTTAGTAAGCCTTCCTGATATACTAATTTCAGGGCATCTTCATCATTGTTCTTCAGATATTCTTTATTATTATTATTATTATTATTATTATTATTATTATTATTATTATTATTATTATTAATCATCGCACAGTCAGCCAGATGTTCAGACTGGATTTGGCATTTTGTCTACCTATCGAGTCCTTACCCAGGACCTGGGATAGGCAGATGTGGATGTTTGATGGTATTACAGATATCGTCGCAGGATGGAAGCATTCCTAATAAGGCCGCCTTTTGCAATTGACTAATAGCGAATTTGTCAATGCCAATGGTGTTCAAGTGGTGCTCCAGTTGTTTTGGGATTGCACCCAAGGAGCCTATCACTATTGGTACTACCCTTGCTTGCTTTTGCCACAGTCTTTCTACTTCTATTTGTAGGTCTTTGTATTTTGTTATCTTCTCCAGTTCTTTCTCTTCTATTCTGCTATCTCCAGGCACTGCCACGTCCCCTATCCAGACTTTTTTGTCTTTCTTCTCGACAATTGTTAAGTCTGGGGTGTTATGTTGCAGGTGCTTGTCTGTTTGAATTCTGAAGTCCCAGAGCAGTTTAATTTTATCATTTTCTATGACTTTCTCTATTTTATGATCCCACCAGTTTTTGCTTACAGGCAAATGATATTTTTTGCAGATCTTCCAATGCACCATTGTGCTACTTTGTCATGCCGCTGCTTGTAATCAGTTTGTGCAATCTTCTTGCAACAGCTTACCAAGTGGTCCACTGTTTCTTCAGCGTCTTTGCATAGGCGGCACTTACTGTCTGTTGCTGTCTTCTCAATTTTGACTTTGTATGCATTTGTCCTTAAGGCTTGGTCTTGTGCAGCCAGAATTAGTCCCTCGGTCTCTTTCTTCAATTTTCCTGCTCTTAGCCATTGCCAGGTTTTATTATTATCTGCTTTCCCAGCTATTTTTTTCATGTATTGGCCATGTAGTGCTTTGTCTCTATATACTACTATATAAACTAACCAAGGAGAGAAGCAACCTAGAACTAAGGAGAAATTTCCCAAAAAATGAATACAATCAGCCAGTGGAACAACTTGCTTTCACAAGTTGTGGGTCTTCCATCCCTGGGGACTTTCAAGAAGAGACTGGACAGCCATTTGTCTGGAATGATATAGAGTCTCCTGCTTGAACAGGGGGTTGACTAGAAGATTTCCAAGGTGCCCCCAACTCTGCTATTCTGTGTTCTATGTACTCTGTCAGTGTTGGTGAAGGGTGATCTTGGTGGTTCCTTCATTAAGTTGTTGTTCACAGTTAGCTTGTGATTGGAGTATTGATTGATAGTAAGGATGGGTTTGGGTCTTTTTGTTTCCTTTTTGACATTTTGATTGCTGTTTTTGAATGACATGTAGATGTTGTTTACCTCTATGGGCCTGTTAATGGCCAATTCCTCTGAGTGTCAGGCATCCAGGAATTTTCTAGTGATGTTCTAGGATTCTGTATACTTGCCACAATCCAATGGATTTACCAAAGGACCCTAACCCAAAACAATACCCTAATTTCCATCCTAACTATCATGGAGAAAACCACATCCCCACCCACATGACAGAGCAAGGCACTGTATATAATGAAGGAGAAAACCCCACAATCACTAGCATTGATTATGATACCTGCTTGGGTAATTAAACATCAGCAAGCAAGAAAACTTAGACAGCACCAGGACTCCACAGTAGGTAAAGCCAGTTAGAAAGCATCTGTTAGTGTTCTGTCCCAGTCTATGTGAGTCCTTGTTAAGCTCACAAGGAGAAACCCCTCTTCCAAACAAGCAAGCTGGAATCACAGGAAAAAAACAATCCCCTTTTATTATTCACAGACCTGAGTCAATGTCCAGGGCAAACAAGCACAGTTCACAGAAACTTGATCCTCAACACGAATGGTTGCCTTTGGCAACCAGCACCTCCCACACCTTCCCTTATATTATGCAGCCAAGGCGTGGCTTCCTAATGCCTTCTCCTTTGCCTTTGGAGCCGCCCCATTGATTTCCTCTGTCCTACTTGCTTCTCTTGCCTGCACTTTCATGAATCCGGGATTTGCCCCAACTGTTCTTCATCACTGTCCAACTCAGGCTCCCAGCACAGCTGTGTTTCAGCCTGAGCGCAAGTAGAGGGGCCAGGCTCCTTGTCAGACTGTAAGTCTTGGAGCTCCTCAAAGCCTTCCTCTGACTCTGATGTCACTCCAGGCTCCTCCTCCTCCTCATCTCATTCCTCAGACTCAGCTGCCAGGTCCACTGGCTCGCAAGGGATCATAGCAGTTAGTAGGTAAAGTAGTCTTTAGCATGTTCTCTACTAGCCCAGTGGGACCTTTGCAGGGCCCAAAGGCATTCTTACAAATAAATACGCCATAAACTAGAATTTCTCTTTGCAATGGGCCAGTTTTCCATTTAGTTAATCTGGATCAAAGAATGTCTAGTTGCCCCAAAGGTGCTTTTTCAAAAGGCAACTGGACTTTGAAGACATTTCACTTCTCATCAGAACTGAAGAAGCTTCTTGGATGAGAAGTGAAATGTCTTCAAGGAAAAACAAAGTCCAGCTGCTGTTTGAAAAAGCACCTTTGAATCAAATAATCTTTTTTTTAAAGGCCCACCATCACCCCACAGGTAAATGTCCCGGGCCATAACACCTCTCCGTTGCTTTCTCCTGTCTCGTTTTAAAAAAAAAAAAAAAAAAAAGGAAAAAAAAATAGTAACACAGCTTTCCTAAAGCCACAAAGCCAAAATAACAAGATGACCAGAAAGCAGCCAGCTCCATTTGTACGGAAAACAAAGAAAAACATGCCAGGAATGCCATGCTTCTTTCCAGCATCACGAGCCAAGGAGAAAGCAATTACAGAATCGACTGTGTCTATGTTCTGTGCCGCTTGCCTCGTTGCGAAGTAAAACGGGCTGCATCCAGACCACCAAGTGTGCAGCACATACATCAAAGAGCACCAGCTGTCATCCACTCCTGCCCTAGCTGATGAAAGCCAGCGCTGGAAAGTATAGATTGGACTCAGGTGTATGTCAGGTAAAGCTGAGCTGACACTTTTTATGGTGCTGATTTCGTCTCCTATCGGAATACTTTCTACCAGGTGAGAGGCCTCCAGGCTAGAGTTATTTCTATCTTTGGGGAATGTATAAGGTGATATTTGTGGATCGGTGGCAAAGCCCCTAAATAGTTCAGTGTGGAAAAGGAAGTGGATTAGTTCACTTCTAGTGGAAATTTCTGGTGGTTTTCCAACAGGAGCCTCCTATGAAGACTGTTAAAGTAGATCAGCTGAGAGGGGACAAGGCTATAAATGGCCATATAGAATAATAGAGTTGGGAGTGACCAACCCCCTGCTCGAACAGCAGACCCTATACCACTTGAGAGATGGTTGTCCAGTCTCTTTTTGAAAGCCTCCAATGATGGAGCACACAGAACTTCTGAAGGATTTCCTTGAAAAAGAAGGATATGCAATCCTTCTGTTTCAGGAAGGCTTCAACTGATACCTCCATGTTCCATATCTCTTTCTAATCATGGCTTGTTCTTCAAATATTTGTTGTTGTTTTTTGTTTGCTTGTATCCTGCCTTTAAAGGGGCACGATGGCTCAGGGCTTAACAATAATAATTCTCTGCCTTCTTTGGAAGAATGGGTGTTCAAGCTTTCTAACTTAGCAGAAATGGCTAAAATTTCTGTTTACTTAAAGGACCATTCACAAAAGAGATATGTTTCTGTATGGAGAAGATGGATAGAATATATTCAGAAGAAGTATGGAACAACAAAGTTTCACTTATTTTATGAATAATGGATTTTTATTAAATTATGAATTCAGGTTTGCAGCGAGTTAAGGGTTATTAGGATTCTGGTTATTGTATAAGTAGTAAATTTAAGTTGACTATGTTTAGTTTTCTTTTTTTTTTCTTTTCTTCTTCTTTTTTTTTGTAACCCTGTACTGAGCTCTGGGAAGTCGGGGGGGGGGGGAAGGGGGGAGGTGGGAGGGGAGAGTGTGGGTAGTATGTTCAATAGTTCAGATTTTGGTGATAGAGGATTGCTCGGGCATTTTCCCTCAGACCACATCCGACTGAGAAGAAGAGGAGAGGGATAAGTAAGTAGAAAGATGGAGGAGAGAGGGAGGGGAGGAGAGGAGGAGGTAGAAGGAAGGGGGAAGTGAAGAGATGAGAGGGGGATGCAGTCTGGGGGGAAATGGGTGAGCAATTTGTGTGTTGTATTTTAACTTCTTATGTATCTGATTTTTTTTTCTTATGATTGTAATGAAAATAAAATAATAAAAATTGAAAAAATAATAATAAAATAATAATAATAATAAACAATAATAATAATAATAAAGTTGGAAGAGACCTTGGAGGTCATCTAGTCTAATGTCATGCTCAGGAGGAAATCTTATACCATTTCGGACAGATGTCTGTCCAGTCTCTTCTTAAAAACTTCTGGTGTTGGAACATTCACCGCTTCTGGAGGCAGGTTGTTCCATTAGTTAATTGTTCTAACTGTCAGGAAATTTCTCCTTAGTTCTAGGTTGCTTCTCTCCTTGATTAGTTTCCATCCATTGCTTCTTGTCCTGCCTTCAGGTGCTTTGGAGAATAGCTTGACTCCCTCTTCTTTGTGGCAGCCCCTGAGATATTGGAACATTGCTATCATGTCCCCCTTCATCCTTCTCTTCATTAAACTAGACATACCCAATTCCAGCAACCGTTCCTCATATGTTTTAGCGTCCAGTCCTCTGATCATCTTTGTTGCTCTTCTCTGCACTCTTTCTAGAGTCTCAACATCTTTTTTACATCATGGTGACCAAAACTGGATGCAGTATTCCAAGTATGGCCTTGTAAAGTGGTATTAATACTTCACGTGATCTTGATTCTATCCCTCTGTTAATGCAGTTTAGCATTGTATTGGCTTTTTTGGTAGCTGCAGCACACTGATGGCTCATATATAAGCAATTGTCCACTAGGACTCTGAGATCCCTCTCACAGTTACTACTATTGAAGACATTGAACTTGTCAGATGGAAACCTGCCAGCCCGGGTTCAAGTCCCAAGCACCGCATGATGGGGTGAGCTCCTGTTACTTGCCCCAGCTCCTTCCCCAGCTGGCAATTCAAAAGCATGAAAATGTGAGTAGATAATTAAACATCAATTCATTGGGAAGACAATGGCAATCCATGAGCCTCGACATCTAGTCATACTGGTCATATGACCAGGGAAGCATCTTCGGACAATACTGGCTCTTTTGTTTAATGGAGATGAGCACCACCCCCAAGAATCAGACACAACTGGAGAGAAGAAACCTTTACCTGCCTTTATTATTATTTATTATTTTATTATTTTTACAAATATCTCAAGGTGGAGAGCATATCCAACACACCTTCCTTCTCCCATTTTTCCCAATCAACAGCCCTGTGAGGTGGGTTAGGGCTGGGAGAGAGTGACTAGCCCAAAGTCACCTAGCTGGCTTTCATGCCTAAGGCAGTACTAGAACTCACAGACACCTGGTGATTGGCCCAAAGTCATCCACCACCTTTCATGTCTAAGATAGGTGTCAAACCTTCAAATGACTCTGGATGCAGCCATCTTTCTTCATTTTCAGTTGTCATAGCAATGGGAGGAGGGAGATACATTCTTCTAGTTTAGTCATAACTATAGCTTTTTTGTGGGAACCAAGGTCAAGCAGCCTAAGTGTTTGGCGGGCTGAAGCTACTATTAGAGAGCCCGCCAAAGTTGTTAATTGGGGATTGTAATTTATGACATATATAAGGTTGGGGAGTTCAACCTTTACTTTGTAACTTTGGGGGAAGGACTTTCAGTTTTGGTTTCACCTTTGTTCGTGCCAATACTATGTAGCCATTAAAAGTGTTCTTTGAGGAAAGCAATTGCCTCAGAGTTCTCATTTATCAGGACCATGACATTAGGACTATAACTCAGCCATCTCCCACTTTCTAGCTTGGTGCCTTAACCATTACAAACCGGCCCTCTTATAAGTTGTACTTATTTGAAAAAAAGATAAATATTCCCTCACTGTTCTACCATCAGTTTTTCTACTGAAGGAGAAGATGGGAAGGATAATTTTAAAAATTCAGGTGGCATCTCATTGCAATGATTGTCATCAGTGTCATGTATTCAGTTATAATGGCTTCCAGTATTTTCCTGCAATGGATGAAATTACATTTCTTTAACACAGACTGAATTTAAAACAACAGCAACCGAGATTGTCCATGAGAGATAGCGAGCTGTAGATTAAATCTTCTGTTTCTCTCCTTTATTTTTAATGTTCAGATGTGAGGGATACACTGCAAACATTTACTGTAAAGGAGATGAAAATTGGCCCAAGCCACGCAGGTAGTTATCAAAGTCCATCATTAGAGACCAGAATTAAAAATTAAAGCGTTAAAATAAAATAGAACGGAATAAAACCGAACAAGTCCTAATTATGTACTGCAGTTAGTGGTGAGAGCATCGCTGGATGGCCAAAGTCTGCTCAATTTTACAGGCAGTATAGCAGAATTTATCTACACTCAATGAAACAGCATCACACTGATTCAATTGTGATGGCTGTCCATAAAAAAGATTAGAATTCCTTGCATATTTTGTCAGGGAAGGAGTTATAAAATGAGTCTGTGAATTGTACAATATAATAGCGAGAGGAAGGCCAGGGAAACTTCGGGGGCTGCCTTATCAAACTCCAGCCTTTAACATTTGAATGACAGGTGTCTTTTTTTTTTTAAGCTAGCCAAGTTTTCAACACATTCTTGGCTTTTAGGCAAGTCAGTGGGGACATGAGGGAGACATAGAAAAGTGGACCTTCAAGTCTGGTTTCTACTCACAAAACAACAGCGCTTTTATAACTGTGATGAGTTGCATAGAATCTCTAACATTCTTCTGTCATAGAGAGCTAAAAATAAAATTATATCACTGTATCTCGACTCTTTTTTTTCAAAGAACGTTCTTATCCTAGATATAACGTGGCCTTTAGCTTTCTTTCTTTTTTCTTTTAATCTCTAAGCAAAATGTAATCTTTGTCATTCAGCTACTCTGACTTCTGTTTGGAAATCAGAAAGGCCATTTTTCCAAAGAAAATCAATACAAGAATGGATTTAGGTGGCATAAATAAATCCATCATGTCAAAAAAATGAGCCATTTCTCAGAGTTGTTATATAGAAATGCCATCAGTTTTTTTTTTATATATATATCCTCATGTCCCAGATTTGTGAAATTACTAATGAATAGTATGTTCTGATATAATATTTCTTGGGGGGGGGAAATACCCAAAGGAATACAAACATTTTTTTTCCTGGCTGCATCTTTACTATAGTAGAGCAGCAAAGTTGATTAGGGGACTGAAGGCTAAAACATGAGGAATGGTTGCTGGAATTGGGTATGTCTAGTTCAGTGAAGAGAAGGACAAGGGGGGACAGGATAGCAGTCTTCCAATATCTCAGGGGCTTCCATAAAGAAGAGAGAGTCAAGCTATTCTCCAAAGCACCTGAAGGCAGGACAAGAAGCAACGGATGGAAACCAATCAAGGAGAGAAACAACCTAGAACTAAGGAGAAATTTCCTGACAGTGAGGTAGACCATTAACTGATAAAATGACTTGCCTCCAGAAGTTGTGGATATTCCATCCCTGAAGGTTTTTAAAAAGAGATTGGACAACCATTTGTCTGAAATGGTACTGTATAAGGTCTTCTGCTTGAGCAGAAGGTTGGATTAGAAGATCTCCAAGGTCCCTTCCAACTCCATTATTCTGTTATTCCCTTTAGCTCTGTTCTCCATCAAGGAACACAAAGGCAAACAGACTCTCCTATGAATATTCATCAGCTCTTCATGTAGCGCTGCTAATATTCCCGATGTTGGAATGGATTCAAGAGGTGGGTTCTCGTCAAATTTTGTTAAATTTTTATAGTGCAAAATAAGAAGACATAGGGATATGTTTTTGTATGGGTCACATTTATAATACTCACACCCCTTCTGTGTTCCCCTCTTTTGCCATGTGTATTCAGCCAAGAAGCCAATCTACTTCTGAGGGCTACATGCCAGCTACAGAAGACCCTGTGTATTTCCTCAGAAGTTTCTAGTTGATATGGGCAACATAAATGAAATAAAAACTAAACAAGATAAGATAAGATGAGATGAGATGAGATGAGAGGAGACGAGAGGAGACGAGAGGAGACGAGAGGAGACGAGAGGAGAGGAGAGGAGACGAGAGGAGACAAGGCAAGACAAGACAAGACAAGATAAGATAGATGGTGTCGTGAAACATCATCTCTGTCATCCTATAAGATTTTGCACATCTATCCCAAAGTGAATTTGGGAGGTTGTGTTCTCAATGTATGAGGTAAACTAGCCATCAAAGCCACAGGCACATCTTCCTTGACTAGCAATGAGTCAACATAAAAATGCTGCTTGTTGACATTCTGTCAAGAGGCCAAAAACTGGACTTGGACCCATGTCCAGTTATCTTTACTTCCCATCCGTTGCTCAAAGAATAGTCTCAGATGTTTCATCTGGAGATTTCCATAGTAAATCTGGATTGGCACTTTTCATTTTTGTATATTTCATTAGCCTCACAGTAAGTATAAAAAAGCTGTATTCATTTTTTTTCATTGAGCAGAGCAGTGCTTAGAAAATTAAATGGAATGCATACAGACTGATATTGGTAGTACAAATAAAGATAGAAAGATCAAGATATAATGTGAAGAGCTAGCTGGGGAATGTTAACTTTGCAGGGCTGTTTAGGAAGCCATTCCTCAGGCAAAATCCAATTCAAAATGTTCCTTCGATTCAAAATTAGTGTTTCCATTGGAAGATACAGTTCTGCTGAAATTACTAGTTCAAATCATCAAATCAAATTAATTCAGTTTAACAAATGTGTTTGATTAAACCATGTATCTCCCTTCACAATAGTTATTGAGGTTTTTTTTTAGTCAGTTAATCAATAGATCAGGTCCATACATGAAGCTACTCAAGGCCTATGCACAGAAATCTTCTCAACTCATGGTTAGCACCTGCTAGGAAGTTAAATAAGGATCCATGAAATTCAAGGGAGTTTGGACTTAGTTCTCTTGTGGCTACATAGGGATTCTAGGCTGTTCCCTCTTTTAACTCCGCCCCCAGGTTCTGCCGCTCCTTCTGTAGGAGTGGTCTATCCTGTAGTAACCAATGGTCTGTTTTTTCTGTTTTCTCTTTTGAGCGGAATAAATCAGAAACTATAGAACAGGAGTCTTCAAACTTGGCCCTTTTATGACTTGTGGATTTCAACTCCCAGAATTCCTCAGCCAGGCATGCCTGGCTGAGGAATTCTGGAAGTTGAGGTCCACAAGTCTTAAAAAGGCCAAGTTTGAAGACCCCTGCTATAGAACATGACAGAGTCTAGAAGGATGAGGAAGAGATGCAGATAAAACTGTCTCCTGTTTCTTCTTTAAATAATTTTCTTTCTTACAGCTAAAGCCAAATTCCCGGTACCGAAATGCCAACAGCTAAGCAGCGTAACATCCACTGCAGAAGGGGATAAAAACAATCAAATATCTTCCCCAACTATGCTGTCAGGAACCATTTCCATAATAATCATATTTTAGTTTATCTCCAATATCGAATAGTGCGCCACAGAGACCACTAATTTGAAAACATTCTATGGCCATTTCTCCATCTACTTTTTTCCCTCCCATCCATAATAAATAAATGGACTCTAGGTAATATTCAAATGCGGGCAGAAAGCCTTTTCAGAAAGATTTTATTTCTTTAATTCAGTAATTCCCTCCCTTCCAAATGGCTGTTTTTTATGTTCCTCTCCCTTTCAGGGGTTTAGATCTTTAATTTTTGTTAGGCACCATGTGTGAATGTATACGTGAGTGTGCATATGTTGAAAATTCATGGCTTTTATTGCATGTCCCTGTTCACTTGTTACAGGGACCGGATTGTATTGTCAATTCCAGCTGAAATTCTTCATTTTAGTAGCTTCTTCCTGTAAGAAAAATATTGAATTGGTTGACTGAATAAATGTGTAGACCAGTGTTTCTTAACCTTAGCAATTTTTAAGAGGTGTGACCCAAAGGTGTTTTTTTTTTTTTTCAAAAGGCAACTGGACTTTCCTTGAAGACATTTTGATTCTCGTCCAAAAAGCTTCTTCAGTTCTGGAGGATGGAAGGATTTTTATTCCTTGCAGTCTTCTGGTCATTAGTACTCTTTCTGATTGGACAACCATTTGTCTGAAATGGTATAGGATTTCCTGCCTGAGCAGGGGGTTCATCTAGAAGACCTCCAAGGTCCCTTCCAACTATTCTATTCTATTCTGTTCTGTTCTGTTCTGTTCTGTTCTATTCTATTCTATTCTCCAGTGAAGAGCTTGCAGAGCATAGCTTTCTTCAAATGTACAAGTTTTTGCAATAGTCATGGGAGAAAAAAA
This sequence comes from Crotalus tigris, assembly GCF_016545835.1. Lineage (NCBI taxonomy): Eukaryota > Metazoa > Chordata > Lepidosauria > Squamata > Viperidae > Crotalus > Crotalus tigris. Next base: position 40,789 of record NW_024097747.1, on the reverse strand, counting down.
TCTATTTCAATCTTTTCTGTCTGTCTGTCTATCTCTCAAGATTGATGCCCCCTGCACAGAACAGGGGTGTCAAACTGCCAGCCCATAGGCTGGATGCATCATAGCCCAACCCATTGTCGGCAATGGCAAAAAAGTTGTGATACATCACGACACGTCACGTGACATTGCAAGTTTGACATCCCTGGCATAGAACCACTGATCTTTTATGCTGGAGCTGTAGTAGGGATTACATTCACCCTGAATAAGAGATCCAGGGCAAAATAGGAGTTTCCTCTTTGGTCCTCTTTAGGTCCCCAACGATTACTGTAAGTCAAGAAAAGATGGAGCCATATGAATGCATTTTAATTTGACTTTATTTGATATGGGTATGCTGGGGCTGGCATCATCCATTCTTTGTTTTCATTAACGTAATCTCCTGTTTGGATCAGGTGGGCCATCAATCCCTATAAATTATGGGGGGGGGGAGAAGCATTGCTTGTTTCTGTTTGTGTCACCTGGGTGAGAGAGATGGATGAATCAATGATGAAAAATCCTTCCATTTCACAAAAGAGACTGTTATCCAGTCAAAACAAGCTCTCATCCTGAAGGAAATATTACCGACTAGAACAAGGCAGTAAAACTGGAAAGGTGGGAGGATGAAAGTTGATACCTATGCAGAGAACAGGGGAATTAGTGCCAAAGTCAAGATGTTCCTCCTAAACGCACATGTGCAAGTAAAAAATAAATTTATTTGTGTCTTCTCCTCCTCTTCCACCACCACCACCTCCTCCTCCTCCTCCTCCTCCTCCTCCCTCTTCACAAAACCTTCATAGCCACAAGTGAACCAATTTCAACCTCCCTTGAATTCCATTGACCCTTATCTAACTCCAAGAAGCTGCTGTAGCTTATGCATAAATATGATTAGCAATAAATCTGTTTATTTGGAACTTCATGTGTGGACCTGATCTTTTGTTCCTGACAATATTATAGGTTCTTTATCTGGGGTACCAGAGGGGTGGTTCTATGGAGTCATTCCATGGGTTTTCAACTACAGGTTGTTAAAAACACAAAGGTAAGATGATCTTCTTCTTCTTCCTCCTCCTTCTTCTTCTTTTTCTTCCTCCCTCCTCCTTCTCCTCCTCCTCCTCCTCCTCCTTCTTCTTCTTCTTTCATTTTTTCCATTATTTTATTTAAACATGAGGCATAGAGATCCAAAGTAAACAGACTTGCATCTATGATGCTTCTTATTATTATTTTTTTAATTACCTATTAAATATGGCTCTCTGCTTTTTCTCATTGAAGAAAACTCCCAAGGTATTTTACCAAGTGTGGAAAGCTATGCTACAATAAATTTTTAACATTTTAAAATAAAAAAATAGGCTATGTAAATGAAGAATGTTAGTAACCATATTACTGTCCTTCTTATGGTCCTACCCTGTAGCAATTCTGAGGTCATGACCTAGTTCCCAAATCTCCCAAGGCTTAGGAGGAGTTGCATGTGGGAGCCTTATTTCATGTAAATGGTTATTATCTCCCACAGAGAGTGAAATAATTAGTCCTACAATGCATAAAACGTGTCCTTCACACTACCAATGGGAGAGTAATATGATGCTGGATATTGCCACACTTCCAAGCTCAGCATTGTCCTGTCTGCCCAAGAATATTAGGCACACATAGCTTTAGAACATCAGGTATGGAATGGAGAAAGAAAAGTGAGAATTCAGAGTTTCCAAGTCACTCAAGATCTGGTCATCTTGGATTTGGACTACTGCAATTCTGTCTACATGGGGCTACTCTTGAAGAATATTCAGAATCTACAGCTGGTAAATATGCAGCTGCATGAGCAATTCTGGGCTGTCGCGTGTAACAACTCTGTTGTACGAGCTGCACTGGTTGTTAGTTTGCTTCTGGGTCCAATTCAAGGTATTGGTTATTACCTTTAAAGCCATCATGAAATGGTCCAGGTTATCTGTAAGGCCCTGCCTCAATCCCTCTTCTCAAGAAAGCAGAACTCCTGGAACAGCTTCATTCCAAAAGGAACTTTTATTAGGAGAAGTTGACTGCAGGCATAGAAGGCAGGATCTGAGGGTTTCCCATGTGAATCAATAGGTTAAAAGAGTCACTTGCAAGCCCCACCCAAATAGTCCATCCAGTCAGCTCAAATGAGTCAGTCTCCAGGTGTGAACCCACTGTGGGAACGGGGTTAATAAGATGCCTTTCCCATGAACCTCAGTCAACTGAACATTCAAATTGGCTGGCGCTGATGGTTGACACGGGTTTCTACCAGCATCCTAGGTGTCAACCAGATATCTCCATAAAATATAAGATGTTCTGAGTAGTGCCGGTTTTTTGTAACATTGCTGGAGTTATTGCAGGAAACTGCAGTTTCTTGATGTATTTTGCAAAGTTTTTGGACATAGTTCCCAGTGCTCCAATGACAATGGGTATCACTGTTGCACATTTCATCCATAATCGCGTAGTTTCGATGGCCAGGTTACGATATTTCTTAATTTTTTCCAGTTTTTTTTTTCTTCGACTCTGGCATCTCCTGGTACAGCAATATTAATCAGCTGTACGCTTTAGTTCTCTACAACTGTGATATCTGGTGTGTTGTGTTCCAAATGGTGATCTATCTGTATTCAAAAGTCCCACAAGATCTTCACCCTCTCATTCTCAACAACTTTTTCCACCCTATGTTCCCACGACTTTTCGGATACAGGCAAGTTGTATTTTTATACAATGCCCAGTGGATTTATTATTATTATTATTATTATCGATCATCGCACAGTCAGCCAGATGTTCAGACTGGATTTGGCATTTTGTCTACCTATCGAGTCCTTACCCAGGACCTGGGATAGGCAGATGTGGATGTTTGATGGTATTACAGATATCGTCGCAGGATGGAAGCAGTTCCTAATAAGGCCGCCTTTTGCAATTGACTAATAGCGAATTTGTCAATGCCAATGGTGTTCAAGTGGTGCTCCAGTTGTTTTGGGATTGCACCCAAGGAGCCTATGACTATTGGTACTACCCTTGCTTGCTTTTGCCACAGTCTTTCTATTTCTATTTGTAGGTCTTTGTATTTTGTTATCTTCTCCAGTTCTTTCTCTTCTATTCTGCTATCTCCAGGCACTGCCACGTCCACTATCCAGACTTTTTTGTCTTTCTTATCGACAATTGTTAAGTCTGGGGTGTTATGTTGCAGGTGCTTGTCTGTTTGAATTCTGAAGTCCCAGAGCAGTTTAATTTTATCATTTTCTATGACTTTCTCTATTTTATGATCCCACCAGTTTTTGCTTACAGGCAAATGATATTTTTTGCAGATCTTCCAATGCACCATTGTTGCTACTTTGTCATGCCGCTGCTTGTAATCAGTTTGTGCAATCTTCTTGCAACAGCTTACCAAGTGGTCCACTGTTTCTTCAGCTTCTTTGCATAGGCGGCACTTACTGTCTGTTGCTGTCTTCTCAATTTTGACTTTGTATGCATTTGTCCTTAAGGCTTGGTCTTGTGCAGCCAGAATTAGTCCCTCGGTCTCTTTCTTCAATTTTCCTGCTCTTAGCCATTGCCAGGTTTTATTATTATCTGCTTTCCCAGCTATTTTTTTCATGTATTGGCCATGTAGTGCTTTGTCTTCCCATGCCTCTATTCTGTTCTTCATTTGGTCTTTCTTGTAGGCCAGTTTGGTCTCTCCAGTAGTTAGTAAGCCTTCCTGATATACTAATTTCAGTGCATCTTCATCATTGTTCTTCAGATATTCTTCCAAAGCCATTTTTTCTTCTTCAACCATCTGATGTACTTGTAGCATTCCACGCCCACCTATTTGCCTTGGTAGATAAAGTCTATCAATGTCACTGCGTGGATGAAGGGCATGATTCATTGTCATTATTTTTCTGGTCTGCCTATCCATTGCTTTTAGTTCTGCTTGAGTCCAGTCCACTATTCCAGCTGTGTACCTAATGACTGGGATTGCCCAGGTGTTGATTGCCTTTATGGTATTTCCTCCATTGAGTTTGGATTTTAAGATCTTCTTCACTCTCTTGATGTATTCACCTCTAATCTTTTTCTTGACTTCAGTGTGCTTGATGTTGTCAGCTTGAAGGATACCCAAGTATTTGTAGTACTCTTCCTCATCCAGACTCTTAATGTTATTTTCGTGGGGCATCTTGATTCCTTCAGTTTTCATTATTTTTCCTTGTTTGATAGTAAGTGTGGCACATTTGTCCAAGCCAAACTCCATTACAATATCTTGGCTATATATACGGACAGTGTTGAGCAGCGATTCTATTTCAGATGATGTTTTTCCATACAGCTTCAGATCATCCATATAAAGGAGGTGGGATAGTCTGGCAGATGTTTTTGATGTTTGATAGCCATGTCCTGAGTTATTCAGTATTGTTGACAGAGGAAACAGTGCAATAACAAATAGTAATGGTGATAATGAATCTCCTTGAAATATTCCTCTCTTGATATTAACCTCTCCCAGCCTCTCACCATTGATCTGCAACTGTGTCTTCCATTGTGCCATCGATCTTTGCACAAATTTTCTGATGTTTCTACTGACTCCTGTTATTTCTAGGCACTTTATTATCCAATCATGTGGCAGAGAGTCAAATGCCTTTTTGTAGTCAATCCATGCCACATTCAGGTTGGTCTTCCTTCTCTTGCAGTTTTCCAAGACCATTTTGTCTATTAGGAGTTGATCTTTTGTTCCTCTGCTATTGGGGCGGTTTCCTTTCTGCTCAGGTGGAAAGAGATTGTTTTCAACTAGATGCTGTTGTACTGCATCAGCTACCACACCAGTTAGTAATTTGAAAGTTGTTGGTAAGCAGGTAATTGGCCTGTAGTTACCTGGTGTTGCCCCTTTTGCTGGATTTTTCATTATTAGGTAGGTTTTCCCAGTTGTTAGCCACTTTTCAATTTCTCCTCCTTGTAGTATATTGTTGAACTGTTTGGCAATGAGTGGGTGTATAACAGTTAGATGTTTCAACCAAAACCCATGCAGTTCATCTTCACCTGGTGCTGACCAATTTTTGATTTTCTTTGCTCTTTTTTCTACCATTTTTGTTGTTATTACTAGTTCTTTCATTTCAACTTCTGTTTTATTTGCATCCACCTCTTTTAACCAAGCCGCATCCTTGTTGTATTTCTTTGGGTTATCCCATATCTGCTTCCAGAACTGCACTGTTTCTTCCTTGTCAGGTACTGACTGATTCCTTGCAGTTTCTCCATTGATGGATTGGTAGAAACGTTTCTGATTGGATTGAAATTGGAGGTTCTGCCTATAGTTTGCAATTCGAGCTTCATATCTACTGATTTTCCTGGCTATAGCTGTTATTTGTTGCTTTATTATTTCCAGTGCTTCCTTGATCTTCCTTGTTTCTAAGTGGTATTTCTTGATTAGGTATTCTTTGGTCTTCTTGTTCTTCAGCTTCTTTTCTTTCATCTGTTCTAGCTTGCTTGCATGTGATCTTAACTTGCTGATCTTATTTTCTAGTCTAACCTTCCATTTTTTCTGGTGCACTGTTTGTTTGTTTTTCTTCTTTGTTGATTTTGCATCCCAGGTATTCTGTTATAACTGCAGCTGTGCTGTACATTAGTTGGTTTGTTTCTTGCAATGAATTGGTGCTTATACTTGATATTGCAATATTTGCATCTTTTAATGCTTGTGCTAGCTGTTTCTTTGGAACAAGCTTCAATGCAGGTAGCCTTATTCTGTTGTTTTTGTGCTGTTCTAGATGCTCAGTTATTCTTTGTTTCAATTCTTTTATTTCTTTAGTTAGAGGGTTTTGTTCTTCCTGAGGTAGAGGTGCCTGGTTTCCAAATGAGAACAGTTGTATATCTCTGCTGGATTCCTTCACTGCCAACTCCCCCTGGTTTGCCTCTACATTCTGAATTACTTCTGGTAAGGCTTTGATTTCTTTGCCCTGGGTAAACCTTTGCAGTTCGTCCAATTCTGTTTCTGTGAATATTTTATTTCGTGTTATAAATCGGCGTTGATCTGCTAGTCTCTGTTCTGTTATTTCTGATTCTGGATGTTGTTCTTTCCAGAACTGGTGCATTCGTTTTAGATATCCTCTTCTTGTTGGACTTGATCTGTAATAACAGATCATTATTTCTTTGTTTTCCATCACTGTGTATCTGCGACGGGTAATATTATTATTATTATTATTATTATTATTATTATTATATATTATTGTTTTTATCATGTTACAAATCATCCAGTAAGACATGATAGTGAGATGGTGTCATACAAATTTAATGATAGATTAGATAGACAGATAGATGAGAAATGAGAGAGGGAGAGAGAGAGATGATAGATAGATAGATAGATAGATAGATAGATAGATAGATAGATAGATAGATAGATAGAGATAGATAGATAAGTGGGTAGATAGATAAACACACATAAACACTAAATTCCTTTCCCTTTCATCAAAACTTTTGAATTGTGCACTACTGGAAGAGGAGGCAAATATTTTCATTCTCATTGCAGCTGACTGGATCAGCCCTATGAAGGAAGGACAGTTGTTTAACCCCAGAAAGGAAAGTCAACCACCTCAAAGAAAGACAAGAGAAAAGTTCAGAGGGAAGTGAACCATCCAAAACTGGGAAATATTACACATTTATGATGAGATATGGGCATACAAATTCAACCTCCTTTCTTATTAGCTACATTGGAACAATCAGTGCTCATGTTTATCTACCATAGATCAGTTTTGTTATAATTATTTTTGATAGCAATTTATATCTAGGTCAAGGGAATGAAAGACCAAGCTGTTCTCTTCATTCTGGGATCTCTTTTTATCAAACTTTTTTTTAAAATCAAACTTTACAAAAAAGATGTTGAGACTTTAGAAAAAGTGCAGAGAAGACCAACTAAGATGATTAAAGGCTAGAGACTAAAACATATGAGGAACGATTGCAGGAATTGGTATGGCTAATACCTTAGAGAAAAGAAGGATGCCATGATAGCAGTATTCCAGTATTTGAGGGGCTGCCACAAAGAAGAGGGGGTCAAACTATTTGCCAAAGCACCAGAGGGCAGGACAAGAAACAATGGATGGAAACTGATCAAAGAGAGAAGCAACCTGGAATTAAGGAGAAACTTCCTAACAGTGAGAACAATTAACCAGTGGAACAGCTTGCCTTCAGAAGTTGTGGGTGCTTCATCCCTGGAGGTTTTTAAAAAGAGATTGAAGAACCACTTGTCTGAAATGGTATCTCCTACTTGAGCAGAGGGTTGGACGAGAAGACCTCCAAGAACTTTTTCCAGCTCTATTCTATTCTAGCTAGGTTACCTTGTATTTAAGTAATTATTAAAATCAAAGGGCAGAGGATTGTGTTGCTGCTGAGATGGATAAACTAGCAATGACTACAGTATGTCTGCTAGAAAGTACCCCCCCCCCTATTTTTTAAAAAAATGGAAACACTGGAAATAATAGAAGACTTAGATCAGTCTACAGGAAAAATGTGGGTGTTGCCTGATAATTACTTAGGCTGACAGATATTCAATACCTTGATTTACTTAGGTAACATTAAGAAATAAAGCCTTTGCTCAAGCAATCCCTTTTTTCTTTGACCCTCCTCCCTGTTATCATCATGAATTTAAGATTTCCATCACATTCTTAGGACAAGCAGTCATTGGCTAATCAGCTGTCAGAAGTACCGCAGCATCGGAAACTTGATGAGCCAAAGAGATCAAGGATGCATCTTCCGACCATCGTAAAACGAATGATTTGACAAGGATCATAGAACTGACTGTCCAGAGAAGCCAGTGATACACATGTCTCTAGGTTCAACTGATGGTCACTTACTTACCGTATATGCCAGTGTACAAGGCGACCCGGCGTATAAGACGACCCCCATCTTTATCGCCGAGCTGCATTCCTAGAACGTCGTCTGGGAAACTACCAGTATTTCCGGCGTATAAGACGACTCAGCATATAAGACGACCCCCATCTTTGGCGCCGATTTCAGCGCTCGCGGAAGTCGCCTTATATTCCGGCATATACGGTAGACACTCACAGCCCTGAAAAATATCCACAAAAATAGTTATATTCAAATCACTCTCAATTAAACACTGAAGCACAATCAGTTCGTTAGAACACAGAGAGAGATCGATAGATTGATCGATAGATAGATAGATAGATAGATAGATAGATAGATAGATAGATAGATAGATAGATAGAGATGATAGACAGAGAGATAGACAGAGAGATAGAAAAAGAAATATAATAATAATAATAATAATAATAATAATAATAATAATAATAATAATAATAATAATAATAATAATAGTAGCCAATACATTAAAAAAAATAGCTGGGAAAGCAGATAATAACAAGACCTGGCAATGGCTAATAAAAGGAAAATTGAAGAAAGAGACCGAGGGACTAATTCTGACTGCACAAGACCAAGCCTTAAGGACAAATGCATACAAAGTCAAAATTGAGAAGACAGCAACAGACAGTAAGTGCCGCCTATGCAAAGAAGCTGAAGAAACAGTGGACCACTTGGTAAGCTGTTGCAAGAAGATTGCACAGACTGATTACAAGCAGCGCATGACAAAGTAGCAACAATGGTGCATTGGAAGATCTGCAAAAAATATCATTTGCCTGTAAGCAAAAACTGGTGGGATCATAAAATAGAGAAATTCATAGAAAATGATAAAATTAAAATGCTCTGGGACTTCAGAATTCAAACAGACAAGCACCTGCAACATAACACCCCAGACTTAACAATTGTCGATAAGAAAGACAAAAAAGTCTGCATAGTGGATGTGGCAGTGCCTGGAGACAGCAGAATAGACGAGAAAGAACTGGAGAAGATAACAAAATACAAAGACCTACAAATAGAAATAGAAACACTGTGGCAAAAATAAGCAAGGGTAGTACCAATAGTCATAGGCTCCTTGGGTGCAATCCCAAAACAACTGGAGCACCACTTGAATACCATTGGCATTGACAAATTTGCTATTAGTCAATTGCAAAAGGCGGCCTTATTAGGAACTGCTTCCATCCTGCGACGATACCTGTAATACCATCAAACATCCACATCTGCCTATCACAGGTCCTGGGTAAGGACTCGATAGGTAGACAAAATGCCAAATCCAGTCTGAACATCTGGCTGACTGTGCGATGATCCATAATAATAATAATAACAACAACAACAACAAGAACAACAACAATAATAATAATAATGTTGGAAGGGACCTTGGACATCATTGAGTCCAATCCCCTGCTCAGGCAGGCAGGAAACCCTACACATTTCGTACAGATGGCTGTCCTGTCAAACAGACAAACAGAAAGACAATCACACACATTGCAGGATGGAGGCCTATTCACTGAAGGCTTTAATTCAGGGGTCCCCAACCTGCAGGCTGCGGCCCAGTAGTGGGCCGCGGCCTGCTGGTCACCAGGCCACAGGACAGGCAGGCCAGTGTGTGTGTGTGTGTGTGTGTGTGTGTGTGTGTGTGTGTGTGTGTACACCCACTCACTTGCACCAGCATCATGGCTGTGGGGCGCAAAAACAGGCTGCTGCTGTGCCTCAGGATGCAAAAATGGGACACCACCGTGCCTTGGGGTATGAAAACAGGATGATGCCACCGTGCCTTGGGGTGCAAAAACAGGTCACTGCCACACTGTGGGGCACAAAAATGGGCGCCGCTGCACTGCAAGGCACAAAAACAGCCATGGGGCATAGAAACAAGGCACTGCACCACGCAAAAAAGGGGCAAGACTAGTGACTATCACACAGGCGCTAGTCCCGCCCCGTTTGTGGCTCCTGCGTGTTCGTGGCCCCGTAAAATGCTTCCCCCTCCCTTTTCCTCTGGTCTGCCAACTGACAAAGATTGGTGACCTCTGCTATAGATCATCATTTGCCACATTGATCTGTTGCAGGGTTGTTGTTATTTTTTAATCCAAAAGCCAAGAGAGACAGACTGGTCCAAAGTCATCCATGGCATTTATTTTATTCATTTATTAAATTTGTATGCTGCCCATCTCACCAAAAGGCCACTATAGGTGGCTCATAACCAAATAAATATAATGACCATAGACTAGAATCTGGGTCCTCCAGACCCTAGTTCAGCTACAGTACATCATGTTGTTATCTGCTTACATATGTATATAGATATATGTGCTGTCCATGTGTATATTCATATTGTGGAGGGACACAACCCACACTTTCCCTTTGAATGGCATGCCAAGGGGGCCACATTCCCCAAAATGAGCAGAGCTAGCCAAGCCAAGCCAAAATTAATCAACGTCTGACTTAATTAAATTTTAATTCAATTACATTTAAATTCAATTAATTAAGCACAGATAATATAATTACTTTCCACGCAGTTTCCCCCCTTTTCTTAAAATTGCCAATTCTTTCTCAAGTGTTTGGTGATTTGTGTGCAATCCTGGTCTTCAGCAGGAGTATTAAAAATATTACTACTTATAATAATAATAATAAAGTTGTTGTTTTTTTCCTTATAAGTTGAGTGAAAGACTTTAAGTAAACCTGTGTGGAAGGAAGTTAATTTTGCCAAGCCAGCCAGGGCAAAATTAACCCAAATACAAGATAACAAGAGAGGGAAAGAGAAAGAGGGGGAGAGAGAGAGAGAAAAATAAGAGAGAGAGAAATAAGCTGGAATTATGAGCAGTGATGATAGCCTTTCCTGGATCCCCAGATACAGCTTTAGACCATATATTGCATCTTTGCGATGGATTGTAATTGCTGCAATCCACTTTGGGACCAACCTTGGCTGAAAAATGAAGTTGAGATGTAATTAATTAAGCCATGAAACAAGGCCATTTTGTCCCAGGGTGGTGTGTTTATTTGTAACTGCGTAATTCATTCAGTGGGAATGTTGGCAACCTGACACGAATCCTGCATCTCAAACAACTAAGCTGCTGATGGATGGAACTAGCAAGAAGACAAAGGGAATTATATTTTCTTTTTTCCAACCAAGACTCTCCCAAGCAGGCTGAGAGGACAGCACACCTCAATGAAAGCCAAATTGATTGAGCTTTATGGGAATTATTTCAGATCCGGTTCTGAGGTGGGGAGGAGATTTCTGGGAGATTCCATTGGGAATTTAGTGGAAACTACTTCCAGGGTATTGTATGTATGTGTGTGTGATTATATGTGCAATCAAGCACACACACATGTAATCACCAAGAGAAATTTCATGGGTTTTTAGTATAGGTAGTCCTCAACCTATGACCACAACTGACCCCAAAATTTCTATTGTTAACTGAGATAGTTGTTCAGTCAATTTTGCCCCATTTTACAACCTTTCTTGCTACACTTGTTAAGTTAGTAACACAGTTGTGAAGTGAATCTTTGTTTCCCCATTGGCTTTCCTTGTCAGATGGTCGCAAAAGGTGATTACACAACTCCGGACACTGCAGCCATCATAAATATGAGTCAGTTGCCAAGTGTCCGAATTTTGATCATGTGACCACGGGGACGCTGCCATGTTCGTAAGTTTGACAAGTCAACTTTTTCAGTGCCGTTGTAACTTTGAATGGTCACTAAAAGAACTGTTGTTAAGTGGAGAACTGACTGTATTCACCAAGAGAAGTTTCACAAGTGAGTTTTTAGTTTAAAACAGGTGTCAGCTTCTGGCTGTTCCCTGTAGATCTTAAGATGATGAACAGAATCAGACATGGTTAGTTCTTGAGTGGAAGATCATCCAAGGCCATAAAGAGACTGGGGAGTTGTGAAAAAAACAATATCCAAAAACAGTGCAGGACTAACAGCTTTTGTACTGTTGCTCGAATGTACCTGGGTCAACAGGATTTGAGCTTGACTTGAGCACTACTTAAACTTCTAGATCTCTCACTAGTCCAGGAAGACAACAGGCAGAAGAAATCTGCCATAACATAAGTCCAAATTCTCATATATGTAGAATTTTGAAAGCATCTTTTCTGTGCTCTTGCAAAATGACTGCCTTGGAGCACAACTTGTGTATCTGCAGTAGAAGCCTAGCATGTGAATGGTCACTGATAAAGATGTTTTCAGCTATGCTGATAGGAAGGAAGGAAGGAAGGAGGGAAGGAAGGAAGGAAGGAAGGAAGGAAGGAAGGAAGGAAGGAAGGAAGGAAGGAAGGAAGGGAGTCCAGATGTTTATGGAGATTCTCCAGGTGATGGTTGTCTCAAAGCTGTAACTGGATTATTATTATTATTATCAATCATCACACAGTTAGCTAAATGTTCAGACTGGATTTGGCATTTTGTCTACCTATCGAGTCCTTACCCAGGACCTGGGATAGGCAGATGTGGATGTTTGATCGTATTACAGATATCGTCGCAGGATGGAAGCAGTTCCTAGTAAGGCCGCCTTTTGCAATTGACTAATAGCGAATTTGTCAATGCCAATGGTGTTCAAGTGGTGCTCCAGTTATTTTGGGATTGCACCCAAGGAGCCTATGACTATTGGTACTACCCTTGCTTGCTTTTGCCACAGTCTTTCTATTTCTATTTGTAGGTCTTTGTATTTTGTTATCTTCTTCAGTTCTTTCTTGTCTATTATTATTATTATTATTATTTTCTTTCTTTTTCCCTTGAGGAAGAAGAAGAGGTTTCACTTCTCATTCAAGAAGCCAGAACTGATGAAGCTTCTTGGATAAGAAGCAAAACATCTTCTTATCCAAGAAAGTCCAGCTTTTCTATCAGACAAACTATTTAGCATAAAAGCTAAATGTGATATGGGAGCACAGCTAAAAAACCATTTACGCTATTAATGATATCTCTTCTCAAATCTATGAATTGCTTCCTGAAAAAAAAAAATCAGGGTTTAAAGTAGGGGTGACAAACTGCAGTCCACAGAAACTCGATCCTCAACACGAATGGTTGCCTTCAGCAACCAGCACCTCCCACACTTTTCCTTTTATAATTCAGCCAAGGTGTGGCTTTCTAATGCCTTCTCCTTTGCCTTTGGAGTCACCCCATTGCATTCCTCTGTCCTACTCGCTTCTCTTGCCTGCACATTCATGCATCCTGGATGTTTCCCAAATGTTCTTCATCACTGTCCAACTCAGGCTCCCAGCACAGCTGTGTCTCACCATGAGCATTGAGTAGAAGGGCCAGGTTCCTTGTCAGACTTTTAAGTCTTGGGGCTCCTCAGAGCCTTCCTCTGACTCTAATGTCACTCCAGGCCCCTCCTCCTCATCTCATTCCTCAGACCCAGCTGTCGGATCCACTGGCTGTCAAGGAATCATAACACATCCCTTGCAGACACTCCTATTAATATTAGTGGGGCTAATATTGGAATTTTCATGGGATTTCTGCCTCATACCTTCACTATGACTCACACCTGACCCATCACCTGACCCTCACTTGACACACCCACACCTGAAGCCCTCATAAACAGAAGAACACTGACACTGACATCACCTAAACTCCGCTGAATATATTACCTAGCCTGAGTGTATTTGCTCAGCACTGGAAAAATGAAGAAATACCTTTGGATGAAGAGATAATCAAGAAAATACTGGAGTGTGCCAAAATGGACAGACTTACATTGAAGATGTCAATACTGCTAACATCCGATGTTCTTGCTTTGACAACATATGGAGATGCAGCCATTTTCCTTCTTATGTTTTACTCTTAGAATTAGAGTTAGAATTAGATGATACTGGGGGGGAGGAATGTACATGGGAGTTTAGTCAGACATAACAATATTGTAACTAGTGTGAGAACCAAGGTTTTTTGAAATAAGAGATGATAAGAAATGGTGGGTTGAAGAACTGGAGGGAAAGCCTGCATTTCAAACTAATTGGAGAATGTGATTTATGACTGTTAATTAGAGTTTCATCTGTCGGAACCATGACATAAGATCAAACAAAAAGAAGATACAGAATACTTTCAAACATGGAATTTATTTTATCAATGGCTGGAAAAACGGGATAGAGAATAAGAACTTAACTTGTATTACTAAGCAATCAACCCAGATAATGCATTGTTCATTAAGCACGAATGAATGGTAACAATAGAAAATTAATAAAATATATATTTTTTTTTTTTAAAAAAAAGAAGAGGTGGAGGAACAAGTAAATACTTAGAAGAGAGGTGGGAAAAGCTCAGAATTATTTTTGACATCTAACTAACAAGGGTTTAATAGTAAATGCATTTTTGTAAGTTAAAAAGATGTTACCTAGCCTGGTAGCGAAAGCAACCAACGAACCTTCACCCTCAACCTTCACTATATCTGATAGATGATCACATGAAGTATTAATGCCACTCTACAATGCCTTGGTAAGGCCACACTTGGAATACTGCATCCAGTTTTGGTCACCACGATGTAAAAAAGATGTTGAGACTCTAGAAAGAATACAGAGAAGAGCAACAAAGATGATTAGGGGACTGGAGGCTAAAGCATATAAGGAAAGGCTGCTGGAATTGGGTATGTCTAGTTAAATGAAGAGAAGGACGAGGGGGGACATGATAGCAGTGTTCCAATATCTCAGGGGCTGCCACAAAGAAGAGGGAGTCAAGCTATTTTCCAAAGCACCTGAAGGTAGGACAAGAAGCAACGGGTGGAAACTAATCAAGGAGAGAAGCAACCTAGAACTAAGGAGAAACTTCCTGACAGTGAGAACAATTAATCAGTGGAACAACCTGCCTCCAGAAGCAGTAAATGCTGCAACACTGGAAGTTTTTAAGAAGAGACTGGACAGCCATTTGTCCGAAATGATGTAGGGTTTCCTGCCTGAACAGGGGGTTGGACTAGATGACCTCCAAGGTCCCTTCCAACTTTACTATTATTATTATTATTATTGTTGTTGTTGTTGTTGTTGTTGTTGTTATTATTATTAAGGTGTACTGAGAGAAAGATGCGAAAAATGCAAAAAAATAAAAATAAAAATGGGGGAGGGGGCTGCATAAAACTGTGATCTTTCAGAAGCTCATTTTGGACATCAGCCTTTTTGGCCTCAGTGACTGAGATTGATCACTGTCCTTGTTGAAAATACATTAATGTAGAACAGAGCCGTCTTGTCAACTGAGTCCTTTCACATTGCAATGATGTCACCCGATTTTCAGACAGAGAAAGAGTAAGCCTCTCTCCAAGGTCAAAATGTGGTAACAGAAATTGGAGACTTTTGCCTTTTCTGTTTGACAATCCCATCATTTGAAAAACAACTTTCCTCTAAAAAAAAAAAGAGAGAGAGAGAGAGAACTGTTTACGTGAACCCATCCATCAATTCTGAGACATGCCCTGGTGCTCTCCTGGCTTTTGGCCTCTGAAATCATGCTGAACTCGTGACAAAAAGACCAAGGAAGCAACTTAAGTGTTGAGGACAGGTTTGACCAAGTGAGTGGGTTTCAATCTTTGAGATCAGAGCTAATCTTGAAAATAAGGGACAGGATTGGGACCAACTTCCTGCTTGTTCCCCCTTCCAAAGGAGCTTATATTTTGCTACGACATATTGATTGCATTTATTTCCATTCAGTGTGGTTACTCCACTCTAAAAGAATAAATTCTCTGTATTTCCTAGCCTGTCTGTCACAATGTACAATTTGTGAATTGCATTGCTTTGGGACTGTTTCCCTTCCCTTCCCTTCCTCCCTCTTTCTTTCTTTCTTTCTTTCTTTCTTTCTTTCTTTCTTTCTTTCTTTCTTTCTTTCTTTCTTTCTTTCATCCTTTCTTTCTTTCTTTCTCTTTCTTCCTTCCTTCCTTCCTTTCTTTCTTTCTTTCTCTTCCTTCCTTTCTTTCTCTTCCTTCCTTCCTTCCTTCCTTTCCAAAAATGATGCAGAAATGTTTAATATTCAAACTAAAATTAGTAAGTCATGAAAAGAATGCAGGAAATTAAGCTGATTAATATAATTTTAAAAACACTTCTAATATGATTAAATCTGTTCTGGATCAAATTGGCTTGTCATTCTCTTTTTCCAGGCATTTTGGTCACTTTTGTTTCGAAAATTTCCAGTGATCTCCCATTGAACTACTAGCCATATCTGTCTTAATGTTCCAGATAGGACAAGGTTGTTGTTGTTGTTGTTGTTGTTGTTGTTGTTCTTCTTCTTCTTCTTCTTCTTCTTCTTCTTCTTCTTCTTCTTCTTCTTCTTCTTCTTCTTCTTCTTCTTCTTCTTCTTCTTCTTCTTCTTCTTCTCCTTCTCCTTCTCCTTCTCCTTCTCCTCCTCCTCCTCCTCCTCCTCCTCCTCCTCCTTCTCCTCCTCCTCCTCCTTCTCCTTCTGGGAGACTTCCTTTCTACATCAGTTTGGGGGCTGATCCTTTAAAATGATAATATAGCTTATTCTCAAATATAGTCATAACCATCTTACATAAAATGATAATTCAAGGTCGCACAGAGTTAATGCAAGGACAATGAGATTAAAACTCATTGGCACTCCAGTACTGACAGAGAATCAACATTTCAACACTCAAACTTTTTGCATTTAATGTATGACTATGCACAGAGACAGGAACTGAATGAAGTCTAGCAATCTTTATTGTAATAATTGAAGATTGATTTAATAGTAGATGGATTAGATCATTATCTTCCTTTTCATCATTGTCTTTGGTTCAAAGGGGTTTTAAAAGGTCACTCTGGCAGGCCATAAAAAAGAGAACAGCAGTTAATGTGCACTTATTTTATTTCCCAAACATTACAGGGGAAAATTGATTCTGATCCAGCATACAACTGCATTGCCCCTACAAAAAAAACATTCAGAGTATTTAGCCTCAGCATAAGGCTGATTTGATAGGCAAGTCAGATCTTTAACTGATTCATACATGGAGTGCCAGATATTAATCTATAAAATGGGGAGGGGGAGGAGGAGGAGGAGGAGGAGGAGGAGGAGGAGAAGAAGAAGAAGAAGAAGAAGAAGAAGAAGAAGAAGAAGAAGAAGAAGAAGAAGAAGAAGAAGAAGAAGAAGAAGAAGAAGAAGAAGAAGAAGAAGAAGAAGAAGAAGAAAGAAGAAGAAGAAGAAGAAGAAGAAGAAAAGACAGCATATGGAAAACAAGAATCCCACATAATGAAAAATAAGATATCTACATAAGATATCTCTACTATGCACCCTAAAAGAGTCAGGGGTATCAAAAAAAGTCAAGATGACAGTTTTGGCCACAGCCCCACAGCCCCCACTCATTTTACATACCTCAAAACCAGAAATGGTAGGTAAGGTTGATTTTTTGACTCCCTCATGGACACCAATCAATTGGACATGGGGTTCCTAGTTCATTCCGTATCCTCAGCTTACAACAATTTGTTTAGTCACCATTCTATGTTACAACAGCACTGAAAAAAGGGACTAATAATAATAATAATAATAATAATAATAACAACAACAACAATAATAATAATAATAATAATACCCCCAGTGAGGCACTATCCCCCAGTGAGGCACTACCTTGACGTGGTTGTGGGGCTTGTGTACTCTGAGGAAGATGAGAGCTATGCCAGAGGTTCAACCATACTGGACAGGTCTCATCAGAGGAGTCAGACAAAGAGTGTCTCTCCCATAAAAAATATGGTGAGACGTAAATTGCAGAATGCCATACCGGCTCGGACGTCGCCCGGGTTAACAAGGTCCGCGCTAGATATTGGAGTTCCTGGATATCTGGTGAAAAATGGGTTACAGGACTCAGGACTGTTGGCTGAGCAACCAGGGCCAGCAGCTGCAGAACTACTGGAAGAAAAGGTGTTTACCCGTCGCAGATACACAGTGATGGAAAACAAAGAAATAATGATCTGTTACTACAGATCAAGTCCAACAAGAAGAGGATATCTAAAACGAATGCACCAGTTGTGGAAAGAACAACATCCAGAATCAGAAATAACAGAACAGAGACTAGCAGATCAACGCCGATTTATAACACGAAATAAAGTATTCACAGAAACAGAATTGGACCAACTGCAAAGTTTTACCCAGGGCAAAGAAATCAAAGCCTTACCAGAAGTAATTCAGAATGTAGAGGCAAACCAGGGGAAGTTGGCAGTGAAGGAATCCAGCAGAGATATACAACTGTTCTCATTTGGAAACCAGGCAACTCTTCCTCAGGAAGAACAAAACCCTCTAACTAAAGAAATAAAAGAATTGAAACAAAGAATAACTGAGCATCTAGAACAGCACAAAAACAACAGAATAAGGCTGCCTGCATTGAAGCTTGTTTCAAAGAAACAGCTAGCACAAGCATTAAAAGATGCAAATACTGCAATATCAAGTATAAGCACCAATTCACTGCAAGAAACAAACCAACTAATGTACAGCACAGCTGCAGTTATAACTGAATACCTGGGATGCAAAATCAACAAAGAAGAAAAACAAACAAACAGTGCACCAGAAAAATGGAAGGTTAGACTAGAAAATAAGATCAGCAAGTTAAGATCACATGCAAGCAAGCTAGAACAGATGAAAGAAAAGAAGCTGAAGAACAAGAAGACCAAAGAATACCTAATCAAGAAATACCACTTAGAAACAAGGAAGATCAAGGAAGCACTGGAAATAATAAAGCAACAAATAACAGCTATAGCCAGGAAAATCAGTAGATATGAAGCTCGAATTGCAAACTATAGGCAGAACCTCCAATTTCAATCCAATCAGAAACGTTTCTACCAATCCATCAATGGAGAAACTGCAAGGAATCAGTCAGTACCGGACAAGGAAGAAACAGTGCAGTTCTGGAAGCAGATATGGGATAACCCAAAGAAATACAACAAGGATGCGGCTTGGTTAAAAGAGGTGGATGCAAATAAAACAGAAGTTGAAATGAAAGAACTAGTAATACCAACAAAAATGGTAGAAAACAGAGCAAAGAAAATCAAAAATTGGTCAGCACCAGGTGAAGATGAACTGCATGGGTTTTGGTTGAAACATCTAACTGTTATACAACCACTCATTGCCAAACAGTTCAACAATATACTACAAGGAGGAGAAATTGAAAAGTGGCTAACAACTGGGAAAACCTACCTAATAATGAAAAATCCAGCAAAAGGGGCAACACCAGGTAACTACAGGCCAATTACCTGCTTACCAACAACTTTCAAATTACTAACTGGTGTAGTAGCTGATGCAGTGCAACAGCATCTAGTTGGAAACAATCTCTTTCCACCTGAGCAGAAAGGAAACCGCCCCAATAGCAGAGGAACAAAAGATCAACTCCTAATAGACAAAATGATCTTGGAAAACTGCAAGAGAAGGAAGACCAACCTGAATGTGGCACGGATTGACTACAAAAAGGCATTTGACTCTCTGCCACATGATTGGATAATCAAGTGCCTAGAAATAACAGGAGTCAGTAGAAACATCAGAAAATTTGTGCAAAGATCGATGGCACAGTGGAAGACACAGTTGCAGATCAATGGTGAGCGGCTGGGAGAGGTTAATATCAAGAGAGGAATATTTCAAGGAGATTCATTATCACCATTACTATTTGTTATTGCACTGTTTCCTCTGTCAACAATACTGAATAACTCAGGACATGGCTATCAAAAATCAAAAACATCTGCCAGACTATCCCACCTCCTTTATATGGATGATCTGAAGCTGTATGGAAAAACATCATCTGAAATAGAATCGCTGCTCAACACTGTCCGTATATATAGCCAAGATATTGTAATGGAGTTTGGCTTGGACAAATGTGCCACACTTACTATCAAACAAGGAAAAATAGTGAAAACTGAAGGAATCAAGATGCCCCACGAAAATAACAATAAGAGTCTGGATGAGGAAGAATACTACAAATACTTGGGTATCCTTCAAGCTGACAACATCAAGCACACTGAAGTCAAGAAAAAGATTAGAGGTGAATACATCAAGAGAGTGAAGAAGATTTTAAAATCCAAACTCAATGGAGGAAATACCATAAAGGCAATCAACACCTGGGCAATCCCAGTTATTAGGTACACAGCTGGAATAATGGACTGGACTCAAGCAGAACTAAAAGCAATGGATAGGCAGACCAGAAAAATAATGACAATGAATCATGCCCTTCATCCACGCAGTAACATTGATAGACTTTATCTACCAAGGCAAATAGGTGGGCGTGGAATGCTACAAGTACATCAGATGGTTGAAGAAGAAAAAATGGCTTTGGAAGAATCTCTGAAGAACAATGATGAAGATGCACTGAAATTAGTATATCAGGAAGGCTTACTAACTACTGGAGAGACCAAACTGGCCTTCAAGAAAGACCAAATGACGAACAGAATAGAGGCATGGGAAGACAAAGCACTACATGGCCGATACATGAAAAAAATAGCTGGGAAAGCAGATAACAATAAAACCTGGCAATGGCTAAGAGCAGGAAAATTGAAGAAAGAGACCGAGGGACTAATTCTGGCTGCACAAGACCAAGCCTTAAGGACAAATGCATACAATGTCAAAATTGAGAAGACAGCAACAGACAGTAAGTGCCACCTATGCAAAGAAGCTGAAGAAACAGTGGACCACCTGGTAAGCTGTTGCAAGAAGATTGCACAGACTGACTACAAGCAGCGGCATGACAAAGTAGCAACAATGGTGCATTGGAAAATCTGCAAAAAATATCATTTGCCTGTAAGCAAAAACTGGTGGGATCATAAAATCGAGAAAGTCATAGAAAATGATAAAATTAAACTGCTCTGGGACTTCAGAATTCAAACAGACAAGCACCTGCAACATAACACCCAGACTTAACAATTGTCGATAAGAAAGACAAAAAAGTCTGGATAGTGGACGTGGCAGTGCCTGGAGATAGCAGAATAGAAGAGAAAGAACTGGAGAAGATAACAAAATACAAAGACCTACAAATAGAAATAGAAACACTGTGGCAAAAGCAAGCAAGGGTAGTACCAATAGTCATAGGCTCCTTGGGTGCAATCCCAAAACAACTGGAGCACCACTTGAACACCATTGGCATTGACAAATTTGCTATTAGTCAAGTGCAAAAGGCGGCCTTATTAGGAACTGCTTCCATCCTGCGACGATACCTGTAATACCATCAAACATCCACATCTGCCTATCCCAGGTCCTAGGTAAGGACTCGATAGGTAGACAAAATGCCAAATCCAGTCTGAACATCTGGCTGACTGTGCGATGATCCATAATAATAATAAAGTTGGAAGGGACCTTGGAGGTCATCGAGTCCAACACCCTGTTCAGGCAGGAAACCCTACACCATTTCAGACAAATGGCTGTCCAGTCACTTCGTAAAAACTTCCAGTGTTGAAGCATTCACCACTTCTTGAGGCAGATTGTTCCATTAGTTAATTGTTCTAACTGTCAGGAAATTTCTCCTTAGTTTTAGGTTGCTTCTCTCCTTGATTAGTTTCCATCTGTTGCTTCTTGTCCTGCCTTCAGGTGCCATGGAAAATAGCTTGACTCCCTCTTCTTTGGGGCAGCCCCTGAGATATTGGAACACTGCTATCATGTCCCCCCTCATCCTTCTCTTCGTTAAACTAGACATACACAATTCCAGCAACTGTTCCTTATATGTTTTGCCTCCAGTCCCCTAACCATCTTTGTTGCTCTTCTCTGTACTCTTTCTAGGGCAGTGGTTCTCAACCTTTTTAATGCCGCGACCCCCAACCAGTCGTAAGTCGAGGACTACTCAACCGGTCATAAGTTGAGAACTACTCAACTGGTGCAGCACTGTTTGCAGAATGGGACTTTTGGCAGGCTCAGCAGGGTAGAGACAGCCTGGACAATTCCTATTGGCTTTTGAAAGCCAATAGAATTAGACTCTATTCAAGAAAGTCTATTCTATTGGCTTTCAAAAGCCAATAGAATAAAAGGGAGTAGCACAGCTAAGGAAAAGGGAGAAAAAATGGCGGACTGCATTGTTTGGTGACCCCCATGAAATGGTCGTTCGACCCCAAATGGAGTCCCGACCCACAGGTTGAGAACTATTGTTCTAGGCTCTCAGCATCTTTTTCACATCATGGTGACCAAAACTGGATGAAGTATTCCAAGTGTGGCCTTATCAAGGCATTGTATAGTGGTATTAATACTTCACGTGATCTTGATTCTATCCCTCTGTTAATGCAGCCCAGCACTATGTTGGCTTTTTTGGCAGCTGCAGCTGACTGCTGGCTCATATTCAGCATCTTCATGGCCACATGATCAAAACTGACACGCCTGGCAATTGACTCATATTTACATGGCTGCATTTTTGCAGGATCATATGATCCCCTTTTGCAACTTTCTGACAAGCAAAGTCAATGGAGAAGCCAGGTTCACTGAAAAACTGTGTCGCTAACTTAACAACTGCAGTGATTCAGTTAACAATTATGGCAACAAAGGTCATAAAATGCGGGCAAAACTAACTTGACATGCTTAGAAATGGAAAATTTGGGCTCAGTTGTAGTTAAACTTTGGGGATTATCTGTCCATCTTAACCTTCTCTATCCCTTCAAGCAAACAAAGCCCAGAACATTCATTTCTTAAGCAGGCAAGATATTTTAAAGCAAGCAAACTCAGTTCTTTGATGACTAATGAAAGAAAACATGTTTGAAGCAAACCTTTTGGGATTCTTGCATGCTGACAAGATCAACCAAGATGCTTTTGAGGATACTAGAATTACATCTGAGGGGATAGATCGAATGTTGAAGTTGCCATTCAACTGGATTAAAATGGAACATCCAATTCAAACAAGCATCATGTATAGCAAGTTCAAAAACAAGATGAGAAAGTCTGGAGGAAGCAGTGCATGAAATTATCCCCTTGCTTGATGTCTGTCCAGTTCAAAAGCCACTTCTGGTCTTCTGCCTTTGACCCCCATCCTCTTATGCCATTCTTTCATTGGAGAACCTGACTAAATTTAATGAATCTTGCAGATTTCAGACTCTCTTCAGCTGAAGACCTAGGACTGGGCGACGGTGCGCATGCCCACCGATAGGGCTCTGAGTGCCGCCTCTGGCACCCATGCCATAGGTTCGCCACCACTGGTGTAGGATTTTCTGCCTGAGCAGAGGGTTGAACTAGAAGACCTCCAAGGTCCCTTTCAACTTTATTATTCTATTCTATTCTATTCTATTCTATTCTATTCTATTCTATTCTATTCTATACAAGATGCTTCTATTCTATTCTACTCTATTCTAGACAAGATCCTTCTATTCTATTCTAGACAAGATGCTTCTATTCTATTCTAGACAAGATGCTTCTATTCTATTCTATTCTATTCTATTCTATTCTATTCTATTCTATTCTATTCTATTCTATTCTATTCTAGACAAGATGATTCTATTCTATTCTATTCCTTATACATTCCTTATTCTATTTTCTATTCTATTCTATTCTATTCTATTCTATTCTATTCTATTCTATTCTAGGCAAGATCCTTCTATTCTATTCTAGACAAGATGCTTCTATTCTATTCTATTCTATTCTATTCTATTCTATTCTATTCTATTCCATTCCATTCCAATCCATTCCATTCTATTCTATTCTAGACAAGATGCTTCTATTCTATTCTATTCTATTCTATTCTATTCTATTCTATTCTATTCTATTCTATTCTATTCTATTCTATTCTAGACAAGATGATTCTATTCTATTCTATTCTATTCTAGACAAGATGATTCTATTCTATTCTATTCTATTCTATTCTATTCTATTCTATTCTATTCTATTCTATTCTATTCTAGACAAGATGATTCTATTCTATTCTATTCCTTATACTATTTCTTATTCTATTTTCTATTCTATTCTATTCTATTCTGTTCTGTTCTGTTCTGTTCTGTTCTATTCTATTCTATTCTATTCTATTCTATTCTATTCTATTCTATTAAAACCTCAGATTCCAGTTCCCCATCCTAATCGTTAACACAGACTTCTATTAAAGAAATAGTATAGGGTCTCCTGGTTGAGCAAGGGGCTGGGCTAGAAGACCTCCAAGGATCCTTCTAGCTCTGTTCTGATTGACTGAAGTGGCTGTGAATAATTCTATCTGACACTGCACCAGGTAAATATAATTTTGTCATTTAATCCCCCTTCAGAGCTGATGGCTGACTGCCAGATTGGGTTCAAACATGCCTGCCCAGGCATTAAAAAGTTATGACAAGAAGAACTCTGTTGAATTCCAAAAGGAATTCTTTCAGACAAGCCGTCAAAGCTGTTAACACTAACATGGCTTAAATTTAAAACAAGGATATTTTTTTAAAAAAAGGAAGTCATCTATTCTAAGTCTGATATTCATAGATGACTGTGCCAAGCATACAGTGAAGTTTTTTTTCCTCCCTTCTTCTTTTCCACCATTCCAGGAAACAGATCCAGATTGGATCCTGCAACATTATCCTGGGACATGTATATATACTTTCATTTACAGACATTTAAACAAAGAATGAAGAATTGTAGTTTACTTAGGGGAAGATACCATAATTTAACTAAGCATAAATCCTTAGAATAATTCTCTCCGAGTTATTGTTTAACCTGCAGGTGCATTTCCTAATCCTTTCTTCTTATATTTTATATATCTCACTTTCATCAGATGTTCTGTATATCTCCTTGAATATTTGTTCAAGGATTTCTCTGTAGTTTATGAAGGCTGGTTCTCTGCATTTTTCCTTGTAAACATCCAGTCAATACAAGGAGCAGAATCATATGCTTGAGTGCTCATGGTGGTTCTGCTTAAGTCAAAGAAACTCTTTGCACATATAAAAATCTGTATATTCTAAATTCTTTTTCACAGAGGTCCTTCAGACATGTATCCAAGACCTTCTTCTTTGAAGAAGTGATTAAGGACTCAGCTGGGTGTCCCTCACCTTCTGTCTGAATAGTACAATAACCTATGATTTCATTGCATTAGTAGTTTGCCTCTCCTTCACCTCGGAAAATTATCACCATCTCCAAGCCTATTTCTATTTCCATCATTTGACAAGGGTAGAAAATGTGAATATCGTGATTGTTGTTGCTGTGGTTGGTGGTGTCATCATCCTTCCATCTTTTAAAGACACCGCTCTGAAACTTCCATATCGTACCTGTCACTCATCACTCAGTCCCACTTTATTAGACGTGAAAACCTACTTTTTCAGAGAAAGACATTCTGGTAACAGGATGGGTTTAAAAATACCTCCTCTCTCCCATCTTTCCATTTAATTTTACTGACTTCTCATTTGACTGTCTACTTTCCTCACCCACAGACCAATGACAGTAAACCAAAAATGCTACCTTCAACGACAGACAGCAATAAGGGGACGAGGTAGGGAAAGAGCTGCATCATTCCCTAAGGTTGCTTCTGGCTTTCTGGTTTCCTTTGCTTTGAGCAGGAAAAACACCAGAAGAGCTCAGCAGTTTAAGGAAGAACAGAATTCTTAGACAATAGGATAGCATAGAGCAGTGTTTCTCATCCTTGAAGAGATGTGGGCTTCAACTCCCAGAATTGAGGTTCAATTGAGGTCAGGCTGATAGGTCTGGAGTTTCTGACAGATGGCTGTCCAGTCTCTTCTTCAAAGCTTCAAGCGATGAAGCTCCCACAACTTCTGAAGGCAATCTGATCCATTGGTTGATCTCACTGTCAGAAAATTTTGCTTTATTTTATGTTGAGTCTCTCCTTATCAGTTTCCATCCGTTATTCCTTGTCTGGCCTTATAGGTGCTTTGGAAAATAGGTTGACCCCCTCCTCTCTGTGATAGCCCAACAAATATTGGAACACTGCTGTCATATTTCTCCTGTCCTTCTCTTCACTAGTCTAGCCATTCCCAGTTCCTGCAACCGTTCTTCATATGTTTTAGCTTCCAGCCCCCTAATCATCCTTGTCACTCTTCTCTGCAGTTTTTCTAGAGTCTCATGCTGGCTGGGGAATTCTGGGAGTTGAAGTCCATGCCTTTTCAAGTTGTTGAAGTTGAGAAACATTGGTATGAAGGAAGAAAGCTGGTGCTGCTGCTTCTCTGGATTACTCTTCTGCTTCTTTGGAAGGAGAAGAAGGAAACAACAAAAGCCATAGGAGAACTTGTACTTGCAAAATCTTGAGAAGGCAGTTGAGACAGGTGAATGTGTTATTCAGTCTAGAAAAGTAGAAAGCATGAGAAAGAGATTTGGAACAGATCTGCCTTGACTTTGTTGTGCTTGAAAGATAGCTGTGTTGGATGTGTTCTCAGGCTTCTGACGATATACCCTATAGCCATGGTTGCAAACCTATGGCATGTGTGCCACAGGTGACACGCGGAGCCCTGTCTGTGGGCCCACATGCCATCGTCCCAGTCCTAGGCCTTCAGCTAGGTTTTATAAAACCTTTTCGCTTTAGGCCTCTGCCACCGTGTGCCAAAAAAAAAAAAAAAAGGTTCAATCAATCAATCAATTTCAACTTCTCATGGGTTGGAATTGATTGATTGAACTTTTTAGCCCCACCCAGTCTGCCATTACCACTGCAGCCATGCCCACCCAATGGGCCACACCCACCCAATGGGCCACACCCAGCCAGCACCCGACAATACATAAGTGGGTTTTTGGGTGCAGTTTGGGCACTCAGTCTCCAAAAGGTTCACCATCACTGTCCTATAGAATCCTTGGTGATCTCTGAACTTGGTTGTCTTCTTGCAGAAATTGACAGGTAGTCCTTGACTTATGACCACAATTGAGCCCAATATTTCCATTTTTAAATGAGACATTTGTTAATTAGTTTGCCCCATGTTACGACCTTCTTGGCCCCAGTTGTTAAGTGATTTCCCCTCAGGTGCTAAAGTATTAACGTGGTTGTTTAGTGACTTTGCCTTCCCGATTGACTTGGTTTTTCAGAAGGTCACAAAAGATGATCCCCTGACTCAGGACACTGCCGCCATCATAAATATGAGTCAGTTGCCATTAAAGGCAAGAAGGAAGAAATCTAGCTCTTTCCAAATTAGAGAGACATGTTTTTCTCTCCTTTCTTATTCAGAACTACAGGAAGAAATATGGAATGGAATTGGCTTTATTTTTTTTTTCTCCTTTCATTCCTCTAAAAAGATTAATGCTTTCTTGCAGTCATAAAAAAAAGAAGAAAAAAAATAATAAACCTGCAACATAGTCCCATGTGAAAGAACATTAAAGTTGGTCTGTTAATTGTGGAGATTTTTGCCTCAGTGCCAAGATGTTCTTGGAGTCCTTTTTTTTTTCTTCCCCTCGATTGTCTGAAAAAATCTTCAGTCTGTAGGCTGAAGACACCGCATGACTGACTAATGCCTGCAAGTGATTTAATATATACGTTACCTCCCCTCCTCGCAAAAATGTAAGTTTTGCTGTCTACCCCCCCCCCCACGAATTGCCCTGTCACTCAACCTGTGAATCATTTTAAACTGAGGAAACACTGTAATAAAGAACGGAGAGCATCAGCCTCCATTTGGATAGAGATGTTTATTGCTTTGCACTCCCCAGTCAAAGCGAAAATGAATTGCGTTGTAAGGGCAGGCAAGAAGCAAAGATGTGAAGAAGACTCAGCCATCTGCAGAGCAACCCAGGAAATAAATATTCAACCTACTACCAGCTGTTTCATTTATATAATAGATCAAGCCGTGCAGCATGCTTTCTCTCACTCTTGTTCCGTTCTGTTTGAAAAATATAATAATAACTGTCTTGTGCAGGGGAGGAACTGTTCTTCCAAAACACAGGCATTAGACATTCCCATATTTTCCCTTTTAAAAAGCCAGTGCAATCCTAAGTTGCATTAACAGAGGGATTCAATCAAGATGATACGAGGTACCAATACTGTATCACTCTATAAAGCTTTAGTAATAGTGAATAATGAATAGAATGGCGAGTAGAATGTGAAGGATGTATGTATATAATGTATGTTCTTATTTGTGGTTTTTACTTGTGTGTAGTGTGCACTGTGGATAGCACTTAATTTTGTTGCGAGTTACACAATGACAGTAAAGATATTCTACTCTACTCTACCTTACCCTACCCTACCCTATGCTACGCTACTCTACTCTACTCTACTCTACTCTACTCTACTCTACTCTACTCTACTCTACTCTACTCTACTCTACTCTACCCTACCCCACCCTTCCCTACGCTACTCTACTCTACTCTATTCAGACTACACCTAGAATACTGCAACTAGTTTTGGTCTCCACACTATAAAAAAGATGTTGAGACTCTAGAAAAAGTGCAGAGAAGAGCAGCAAAGATGATTAGGGAACTGGAGGCTAAAATGTATGAAGAATGGTTGCAAGAACTGGGCATGGCTAGTCTAGTGAAGAGAAGGACCAGGGATGACATGACAGCAGTGTTCCAATATTTGAGGGGCTGTCACAAAAAAGAGGGTGGGGGGGTCAACCTATTTTCCAAAGCACCGGAGGCCAGACAAGGAATCACGGATGGAAACTGATCAAGGAGAGATTCAACTTAGAAATGAGAAATTTTCGGACAGTGAGAACAATCAACCAATGGAACAGGTTGCCTTCAGACGTTGTGGGAGCTTCATCACTGGAAGCTTTCAAAAAGAGACTCAACTGCCATCTGACAAAAATGGTGTAGGGTCTGGGGGTTTGAACAAGATGACCTTCTATTGTAAACCAGGGCTTATTTGAAAGAATGTTTTCAGCTGGGAAAATCTCAACTGATGATCAGGTCACCTGAGACATTGCAATTGTCACAAATATATGCCAGTGTCAGGCACCCATATTTTGATCATGTGGGGCTGTTACAATGATCTTAAGTCCAAAGACTGGCTGAAAATCACTTTTTTTCAGTGTCATTGTAACTTTGAATAGTTACTAAACAAATGGTAGTCGATCAAGAGCTACGTGCAGTTTTTCTTTAAGCATCACTGAAGGATTTTAAAAACAAAACAAAACTGGAGAGCCATTTGTCTGGAATGGTATAAGACAGGAGTCTTCAAACTTGGCCCTTTTATGACTTGTGGACTTCAACTCCCAGAATTCCTCAGCCAGTGTGCCTAGCTGAAGAATTCTGGGAGTTGAAGTCCACAAGTCATGAAGGGGCCATAGTTCCCCCATACTGGCTGAAGAATTCTGAGAATTGAAGTCCACAAGTCATAAAAGGGCCAGGTTTGAAGAGCCCTGGTATAGAGTCTCCTGCTCAAGTAGAGGGTTGGGGTAGAAGACCTCTGAGGTCCTTTCCCACTTCATTATTCTAAGTTCAATGAGAACTGGCTGAGTGACTTTGGGCCAGTGACTCTCTCTCTCAGCCAATCCACTTCACAATATTGTTGCTATGGAGAAAATCGGAGCATTATGTACACCCCTGTTGATAAAGGTTGGAAATAAATATAGTTTTGATGGTGGATGGTTATTTACTCCAAGTGACCTTTGGAGACCTCCAGTCTTGAAAGGGTTTTTTTAAAAAAACAAAAACAAAACTACATTCTTGAAGCAAATAAACAAGTTAGGACCCAGGGCAGGTTTAGCTGTTGGAAAAGTCCTGAGTTTTATTTCAGCTGCGAATATATTTTTGTAGGCCTCAACTTCCGCACTATAAAAACATCTGTCAAAAATTCCCTCTGGAGTTCTTTAAGACGGAGTTTCGTTTAGAAGGAAATCAGATCCTAGCGTTGACACTTTTCCTTTATTAATATGGATGCACTACTATCAAAGCAATTCACTTAACAATATAATCAATGTTATCCTTGCAGAAGGAAAGACTCCTCTTTTCTTGTTTTTTTCAAAATAAAAAAAAGAATCCCTAGAGTTTCATGTTGGATTTAATTAATCCACTCGTCGTTTCCTGATTTTCCTAATAAAGTTTTCAAAAGAGAGACTTCCCAATTGTCCAAGAGCCTTCCTTTCATCATAAAAATTCATGTATTTCCTTGTGCCTGAGGGAACTTACAGAGCCCTGGGGGGGTCTGGAGAGGAAATGGGAATTTCTGATACACACATCTCAGATTCACAGATGAGTTCAGCCTTTGCAAGCAACAGGAGTAGTCAAAACCAATTGAGAAAATTAGCAGACGTGATTCAGTTCAGCTCCAGGGTAGATGGGTAGATACAGCCATAGCCTAGAGCTCTAAAGACTTCCGTAGATCTGCTGGGTCATGAAAGTCATAATGTGTAAGGCAGTTATTGAAAGCTCAAGAGTGAGTTTTACTAATAGAAAAGAGTATTTGTAGCTCAGGGTCGATATGAGGGGGTCCTTGATGCTTTCTGAGCTTGATTGTTTTCTTGTGGACGTTTCATTACCCAACTAGGTAACATCATCAGTGCTGCAAACCTCATGCTCTTCCCCCAAGATCAGAAAGGATGAAGGACCTCACAGAGTGAGGTTTGCAGTGAACCTATCCCCTTTTGGGCTAGCAGGAGTTGAGCCGAAAGATACCTTTGAAGGATGGAGAGACAGAGGGATGGAGAGAGAGAGGGATGGGTGGACAAATGAATGGACAAGCAGAGATGAGATATTTCAAAGCATTAAAGAAATTTTTAAGAGTGTCACCAGGTGAAACCATTCAGCTGTTTCTTCTGGCTAATCCAGAAGGTAAGCAAGGTTAGCCTGTGTAAAGAGTAAGGAAGTTGACCTTGACAGAGATAAGAAAGAATCATTATTTAGGCCAAGGGTAGGCAACCTTGGCTCTTTCATGACTCGTGGACTTCAACTCCCAGAATTCCTGTGCATAGCATGGCTGGCTCAGGAATTCTGGGAGTTGAAGTCCACGAATCATAAAAGAGCCAAGGTTGCCTACCTCTGATCTAGGCAAAAGGGCGGCAAGAATTTGTTTTGTTTTTAATTTAGAACTACAAGATAACATTGAGGAGCAATTCAGAGAGATACTCCCTAATTCACTGAACTATAAGTACAATTGTAATTATAGCCCTTGTTATAACCCATCTCATT
Source organism: Crotalus tigris (assembly GCF_016545835.1). NCBI lineage: Eukaryota > Metazoa > Chordata > Lepidosauria > Squamata > Viperidae > Crotalus > Crotalus tigris. The sequence continues at coordinate 10,126 of NW_024097747.1, read as the reverse complement.
CGAAGTAGATTCTGCAACAGCTTTGTTCCTTGTAAATTCGCAGGATTTTTTTTTTCTTGCCATGTATGTATACGTATACATCCAAACTAGACTGTTGTTTCTCTGTGTCGTATATGTGTGGGTATGTGGGTATATGCATAATCTTTTGTCACATTTATATAGTGTATACTGGAGGTAGTTACCCTTTGAGAGCTGAATGCAACAAAATTTCATTTTTTATTTTTTTTATCAAAACAATTTTTATTAGTTTTCCATTTTACACCAACACAGCTTAGGAACCCATGTGGAAACATGGTAATCCATTTTTTAAAAAAAAAAAAAAAAAAAAAACAAGCAACAACATAGCACGTATATACCCAGTACTTCTTAAAAGTTTCCCTCTCTATCTATATAGAATATTATAATCAAATTAATACATTTTCAAATGAATTCATTCATTATTATATCTAACCATCAACTGCATTATTCAATAAAAAAATTAATCTATAAAAACCTATATTTCTTCACACATTTAAACTTAAGCTTAATAAATTCCTTTATTTAAAAACATTATAATCAAGTCATTATCTTTCTAAAACCAATTCATTCATTAATATATCATTTCATCCAAGTTATATAATTAAAAATAAACTAACATTCTCTGTCTATTTATATTGTTATAGACTCATTAAAACATTTCTAAAACAAATTTTCATTGAATATATCACTCTATATAATTTTCATTAATCAATAAGAATTTACAAACTCATTATCCATCCCAAAGATCCCGTATCATGCTTTCTTAATTTTGCAAATATTTAATCTTAAGCTAACATATTCATTTACTATTCAGGTGCCCCAAGTGTTTTTTTTATTTTTATTTAAGCATTGTTAACTCCAAAAATAAATTCTTCTCTTTCTCACCAATCTTCTATTGTTTTTCACTGTGTCTCCAAATCTCCAATAATTAATTCCATCTTTTCCCATATTTCAATCCTTTTCTCATTGTACCATCTTTAATATTAAAAACATATAAAGCCCTTTTAACAAATTCCAAATCTAAATCAATCTGGATCGCTATAAAACTTTTACCACATTACTATAATCAAATTTAATATTTATATCTTATTCTGGGCCTCTTTTTATTCCAGATAGGTTTCCATAACCGGGCCTCTGCCTGCCACACTATACACACCAAAAAAGAAACTCCCATTGTGCATTTTGTTAAGTTAATGTAAAAGTTATAGCTAGTCTGAATAACTCGTGGCAGAACATCATTTCGCCTTTCTTTTAGCATTGTATAAATTTCAATTAAAATCCTTTCTTTTATATCGTCCTCTTTGATCAAACCTTGCTCCTCTTCCCATGATTTTTTTCTCTATCACAAAGTCAAATGGTGTCTGCAAGCCAGCTTGTTCTTTTGAAGTAAAATCCTCCATTTCCTTATCGTGGATTATTTGTCCATTGGCATCAAGTCTTTTCTCTGCTATCAACTGATGATCCAACTGTGAGTCTTACTTCTTCCAACTCAGTAAGCGGAGAGCAAGTCTCTTGAACATAAGCTGATGTTTCACTTAGTCCTTGTGCTCTGCTTTGTCGATACAAAGAAATCTCCTTTGAGCAAGCAATTACCTTCTCCGTATGTTCCAAAATTTTATCCAAAATATATTTATAAGTAATATCTATGCCGATTTCCTCTATCTTTATTATCTTTCAAATCTTTCAAATTTCATTTTAATGTATGCTAATTAGTGTACTTTTAAAGTGACAATAAATTTATTTTATTCTATTCTATTCTATTCTATTCTATTCTATTCTATTCTATTCTATTCTATTCTATTCCATTCCATTCAATTCCAGGCTAGGCTAGTCTAGTCTATTAGATCCCATCCCATTCCACTATATTCCATTCCATATTTTCTATTCTATTCTATTCTATTCTATTCTATTCTATTCTATTCTATTCTATTCTATTCTATTCTATTCTGTTCTGTTCTGTTCTGTTCTGTTCTGTTCTGTTCTGTTCTATTCTATTCCATCTGAGATGGTATAGGTTCTCCTGCTTGAGCAGGGGCCGGACTAGAAGACCTCCAAGGCCCCTTCCAGCTCCATTCCATTCTATTCTATTCTATTCTATTCTATTCTATTCTATTCTATTCTATTCTATTCAGTCCTGACTTGCAGCCTGCATAATCCCTGGAGGGAAGACTTTTATTAGGTTCCAGCAGATGGAAAATGGAAGTTTCAGATTTGAGATTCTTGAGTAAGAAATCTCTAGAAATCCTCATCAACCCTAATTGTTCTTTGGAAGGACAGATACTGAGGCTGAAGCTCAAATACGTTGGCCACCAAATGAGAAGAGAGGACTCATTGGAAAAGAGCCTGGTGTTGAGAAAAATGGAAGGCAAAGGGAGAAGGAGATGACAGAGGATATGATGGTTAGATAGGGTCTCAACATGGTGGACATGGATTTGGGCAAACTCAGGGAGACAGTGGAGGACAAGGAGGGGCTTGGTGTGCCACCGTCCAAGAGGTCACGAAGAGTCAGACATGGCTTAGCCAGTGAAGAACAGCAACAAGAATTTCCAGGACTATGGACTAGACCAGGAAATACCTTGGCAGAAGCCATATCCACTCATTTCTATACTGTCACCGGAAGACATATCCATGAAGTCACCAGGAACTGATCTCAGCTCAAAGGCTCTTTGATCTTGACACTTTTTCATTATATCCATGCCAGGATCAACACCTAGCATCCTAGTTAAGCTATTGGACATTTTGCAGGATGCACCATCAAAGAGTTAGGTCTACCAATTTCCCACCATGCAGGGGGATCAGTGATGTCAGTGGAGGTGGTGGTAAAAAAAAGGCTAGTGTCAGCTGTCCTCTGCCAGCTACTGATAAACTCCAAACAGAGAAGGAACAGATGACCAGCAAACTTTAATGCAAAAGAAAAGTCAGCACTGGGAGTGAATTGCTCCCAGTGTTTTACATAGTTGTGCTCCACCCACCAACCCCACCCCACTTAGCAAGCCAGCATCCGGTCCGTGTGGATAATAGGCATAGTGCACCATCCTCCCCCCCCCCACAGACACACCCATGGAGCCTCTGCCATCCCAGCCATTTGTTCTGATAACGAGGCAGCTGGAGGAAGGGAGACGCAGCCAAGGTAAGGCACAATCCCTCTCTCGTCCTGCTTATCTAGTCCCTTGTCCAGCTGATAGGAGGACTGTTCCTGGCTTCTGTCTCCTCTGAGGATGGCACTCATGGTGTCTGGCTGCATGCTCCCCATCTCCCGGCCCATGGCAAGCCCAGGGCTTGACAGCAAGATGGCGGAAGAATCCTTGCAGTCCAAGCGCCATTCCCTTCTGCTAAATTGATGTTCTCTTCTTTGACCCCTATGTTCTCTCGTGCATTACAATTTGATTTCAGAGGAACTGAACTCAGGATGGCATCATATATTGCATTTTAGGCATTTTTCTTTGTGTCTTGACTGGGGACTCTGTGCTCAACCTTGGGGCACCTTTTTATGCTTCGGCACAGAACACTTTGTTTCTTTATGTTGAAAACCCCTCTAGCTGTCTCTGAATGCCAAGGGCAGTGGGGTGCACACACCCTTGGAAAGTAGCCTCTCTGCATATCTTTCTTTCTTTGTCTTGCAAAAAGGCACATTTGATCTTGGGGAAAGAAGGAAAAGGGAAATCAGAAGTCTGAAATAAGCTGCAAGGCAAAGAGATTTAGTACCCCATGCTTAGCTCTCAATCACCGAAAGAACAGTTTTCACGCCTTGTTATTTTTCCCTTGTATTTTTTTGCTATTAGCATGGTGGGACAATTATATCCATTCCCCAGAAAAGCATCTGTTCATGGATAGTTTCATGGTCAAAAATCTCCTTAAAGCACATAAATCAGTCTGTAAGTCCTTCTTTGGAATATGTGCGTATAAACATTTGCTCATAAGTCCTTTTAGGAATATGTGTGTTTATACAGGCTTGTTTGCTTTTTCATGAGAAGGACTGGCCAAACAAAGAATGACCCTCCTGGATTTTAAAAAGATTGTTCCACTAGAGCAAGGGTGTCAAACTGCCAACCCATGGGCCGGACGCGTCATCCAGAAGCCGCGCCCACCCCAATGCTGGCAATGGCAAAACCGTCCCGATATGTTGCGTGATGTCATGTGACATCGTGATTTTGACATGTCTGCACTAGAGAATAAGCCAGATGTTCTGTTATTCTGTTCTACTCTACTCTACTCTACTCTACTCTACTCTACTCTACTCTACTCTATTCTATTCTACTCTACTCTACTCTACTCCACTCCACTCCACTCCACTTCACTCCACTCCACTCCACTCTATCCTATCTTACCCTACCTTACCCTATTCCTGCCTTTATTATTTTTATAAATAGCTCAAGGTGGCCAATATACCCAACACTATTTTATCCTCCCATTTTCCCCACAACAACAATCCTGTAAGTGGGTTGAGCTGAGAGAGAGAGTGACTGTCCAAAGTCACCCAGTAGCTTTCATGCCTAAGGTGGGACAAGAATTCACCACCTCCTGGTTTTTAACCTGATGCCTTAATCAGATTCTGCCTGGAACAAAGACTCTATCTCAGAACATTGAATTGGGACAGAGAAGTAGATTTCATAGCTTGCATTTTTTAATTGCCCACACTCAATGCCACAATTGAGCATTTGGTTTTCACTGGGCCCTTCTGTAATAGACAGCCTATTCACACTTGAATTACTCCCTCTGAAGTTTGTTTTCTCCTCTTGATCCAGTGGCTCTTCCTGCTCATTCAGCTGGGTTGGACATCTGCCGTGAGGTTCTCACTTGGTGATCCTTCGGCAGGGTGCATTACATGGGGACCTTGAGAAGGCTAGATTGGTGGTGCCATTGTCCTGAAAAAATGCATTGCCTTTTTTAACTCCTTTCTGGCAAGTCCCTGGTAAAATGAGGGCCAGGAATGTAGCAGTCAAATTATAAACAGCTACTGTAAGGTCAAAGTAACATCTGCTTTAGACATCCTTCTTATTACTGCTGTGCTCATTCTCAGCTTTCTGTTGTTCCTGAAATCTCTCAAGCATTTAATAGGTAAATGCTTGAGAGACCCTCAAGCTTAAGCTGACATCTTCGTAATTTGTTTCCCATGGCAACTCATTCAGTATGCTTGACCTTGATAGTGTGGTTAATGTGGCCACTCCTAACACATTTTCTACTCAGCAGTTAGATTGCAGCAAGACAATGACAAGCACAATTTACTTACCAGCTCCATTATGCTCATTGTTTTCCCTCATTCCATTTCCTTATCCTAACCTGTCACATTATCCTAGTGTTCCTCAACACTGTCGAGTTGGAGAAGAGAGTTTGCGGTCTAGAGATAGGAAAGAAACACGAGAAAGAAACTCAAAATGACCCCACCTTGATTTTGTTTAGCATAACTTGGGACAGGAAAGAATTCTGGCAGCTTTTCAAAATTCTGTTGTTGAAAGAAATAATCGTCATCAGGGTTCTGTTAAAGCCGGGAATAAACAAAATGGAGACTGCTTTAGAAAGAAGGTTGTAGTTTATTGAAGAGCAGAACCACAAGACATGTGGCTCTGGAGCAGCTGATCACATGTAGCTGGGAGTGGTGGGGTTTTATACCTTCTTTGGCTTTTGTGTTTGAGGTTGTTTCCTGTTCCTGAGGCTGGCTGAGGAATTCTGGGAGTTGAAGTCCATGAATCATAAAAGGACCAAGTTTGAAGACCCCTGCTCTACTAGGTAACATCATCAGTGCTCTCTTCTTATATATATAAATGCCGTGCCCTGTTAGTGTTGGTGGGAGGGTTCTAGGTAATTCCTTAATTGTTGTTTACTGTTAAGTTTCTTTGTTTGAGCTGGCAGTTTCTTGATTGGGGTACTGTTTACTTCTTGATTGTTGGTTTACTATTAACCTTGGTGTTATTCTCTGCTGTCAGAGCATGCACAGTCTTATTGCACTGAGATAACTGAGGAGTAAACACAGTAAACAGTGGTCTATATTAAATGGTGGTTTATCTTACACTACCACAATATCATACACCAGGAACAATATACATACACATGTTAATACAGCAGGATCCAACACAAAGCAATTACAGCAGGAAATGAAAGAGAGAGAACACATCTGTGAAAACTTCCCTTTTATATGAGGCTCTTAAAGAGATACAGACCCAACTGGCTCTTAAAGGGACATAGACCCTGCTGAATCATTCCCAACATCACATTGTGCATCTTACATTACATCAGCTGGTTAGCTTTTAAATCATTACCTTGACATCTGCTTATCTGAGTGTTGATTGGTGGTGAGAAGATGGTCTTTTTATTTCCATTTTGCCTTTTTGATTGTCACTTTTGATTGTTTATTTACAACGTATTTTAAAATATAACATACAAAATGCCAAACATCACTACCTCATGGTCACACCAAAAACACGGAGAACTGTATTTCTTTGCACATGGGCAAAAATGTCCATCATCTGGACTGTTTCACCAAATATCTGACATTTATCTGTTGCTTGAAGCAAAATCGAAAGTTAGATTTTTTTTCTCCGTTACCTCCAAAACCTGCTAAATCACGATCTTTGAAGTCAAAATTTCATTATAGAATCTCGTTTATTTTGGTTCAATTTTATTTAGAAGAGGGATTTCTGCCTATGTTTTGAGAAGTGATTTTTATGCTCTCACCAAACAATGCCCTGATGTTTTAAACATGTTAAATTTGTTTTGCTTAGCACTCCGATTGAGCCTGGTCATCTCAAATGGCCATATGACAAAATTCATAATTGCTACCTTTGAAAGGTGGCAAGTGTCAGCTTGTTAAACACAAGTCTGGTAAACATTGGGGTGATCTCCCTCCTTCTCCGTCTCGCTGTTCCTCTTTGAACATTGAGGCTAGCCATGTGTCAGCACTGTTGAGGATGAAACGAAACACAACAAAAGAACACAAAGTCACCTTCTATCAAAGGCATCTCTGTTACAAAGAGCCTTTTAAAATGTCCATCCAGGTGAGTCTTAGTTGTCCAAGAGAGCTAAGTTGCTCTCTCTGGCTTTCCATATTATTAGCAGATAGACCTGTGATTTACAGTTTGTTTGTTTGTTTGTTTGTTTTCATTCTGATAATCTCCTTGCACCAATGGGAGCTGCTGTTTTCTCCTCTTGCACTGATAAGACATAAATTGCTTATCCCAGAAAGGAGAATATCCTGGCTGGTAGACAAGCCTTTCTGTACGCTGTTTCTTTTTAGAGCTGTTGTTGCACGTTTTCAAGCTAGTTTTAACAGTTCACTCCTTGCAGCAGCCGGTGACATTTTCAGGGATAACAAAAATTCTGTGAGTTGCAAAGGAAAGATGTCTACCGGAAGGCAAGTGGTGGGTGAGGTGGAGGAAGAGATGGTCTACCATGTGTAGCAGCAGCCAAAAAAGCTAATACAATCCTGGGTTGTATAAACAGAGGCATAGAATCAAGATCACGCAAATAATTATTACTGCTTTATGAAGCCCTAGTCAGGCCACACCTGGAATACTGCAGCCAATTTTGGTCACCATATCACAAAAAAGATGTGGAGAGTTTGGAAAAAATTCAGAGAAGAGCAACTAAGAGGATCAAAGTCCCGGAGACTAAAACATATGAAGAATGGCTGCAGGACTTGGATTTGGCTAGTCTAAAGAAAAGGAGAAATAGGGGAAACATGATAACAGTGTTCCAGTATCTGGGGGGCTGCCACGGGGCAGAGGGGGCTAGGTTGTTTACCAAAGCACCAGAGGGAAGGACAAGAAACAATGGTTGAAAACTGATCAAAGAGAGAAGCAACCTGGAACTAAGGAGAAACTTCCTGACAGTGAGGACAATCAACCAGTGGAATAGCTTGCCTTCAGAAATCGTGGGCGCTCCATCATTAGAGGTTTTTAAGAAGAGACTGGACAGTCATTTGTCTGAAATGGTATAGGTTCTCCTGCTTTAGCAGGGGGCTGAACTAGAAGATCTCCAAGGTCCCTTCCAATTCTATTGTAATAGTAATAGTAGTAAAGTTGGAAGGGACCTTGGAGGTCATCTAGTCCAACTTCCTGCTCAGGCAGGAAACCCTACACTATTTCAGACAAATGGCTGTCCAGTCTCTTCTTAAAGACTTCCAGTGTTGGAGCATTTACTGCTTCTGGAGGCAGGCTGTTCCACTGGTTAATTGTTCTAACTGTCAGGAAGTTTCTCCTTAGTTCTAGGTTGCTTCTCTCCTTGATTAATTTCCACCCGTTGCTTCTTGTCCTGCCTTCAGGTGCTTTGGAAAATAGCTTGATTCCCTCTTCTTTATGGCAGCCCCTGAGATATTGGAATACTGCTATCATGTCCCCCTTTGTCCTTCTCTTCGTTAAACGGAATATTCTATTCCGTTCTGTTCTGTTCTGCTCTGCTCTGCTCTTTCCAGCAACTTGAAGGTAGAACTGAGTTTGCAACTGCCAGAGTATCATCTGATGCCTGCTTCATAATTATTTCAAATTTCATCCTGCTGGATTGGACAATATCCACTTAATGGCATTTTAAATTGTGCAGCTTCCTGATTATGTTGCTGTTTTCTCAGAGAGGCCAGAGGGATGAGCACGAAAGTTTTAAAACGATAGAGTTCAGGATGAATCTGAGCATCTGTTTTTCTTTTTCTTTCTTTTTGCTTTTTTTCAAATGTAGCCCTTCTCAGAGGTGTAAATCCATCAGAGGAGAAGTAATTGGTGTGCGAAGAGCATAGTCTGTTACTATAATATCTATCACACAAAAGTTATAAGGGCAGGAAATTCCACAGGGAGCTGAACTGAGAAAAGCAAGAGGGATTTTGCAAAACCTTCTGCACTTCAGGCAAGGAGGGGACGTGTCTGAGCCTCACCTCCTTTTGGTTTGAAGCCTCTGCTCTCTGCCACATCTGAGCCAGCAGAAAGGAGCTTTCATCCACGGTGAATTCAGACAACATGTTAACAACCCATTCAAGCAGAGATGTGCTTTCTTCTTTTAACTGACAGCTGCCAGAGATGAAAAGGCCAGCTCCTCCAGCAAGACGGCATGTGCTGTAATAAACATTTTAAATGCTTGTGTTCTAGACAAAGAGAGGTTTCCATATCTTCCCCCATGAATTAGACAAATATCTTGATGGGACGATGTCTCCACCCAGGACATCAACCAGAGTCTGCTTCCAGACAAGGAGTCTGTCTGGTAGGATGGATCAAAAGTCAAAACCATTGATGGTCTGATTTATCGCAGGGAGAGCCATAAATTTCAAGGCCAAGTTAGATGAGATATCCTAAGTTCAGTGATTCCTTCTCAATTGTCTTTAATTGTTGGCAGGGATCAAAGCTATCATGCTGGTGGCCATAGCACGGCTGGGAGCAGATTTCTCAAAAACTGAGTGCATTTTTCATTCTGGGAAAAAAAAACACAATATTCTAAATACATTCTGGGGGTACATTCTTTAGTTCAAACTCTTTTGCCCCATTCTTCCATTCGAGGCAACAATGAATGATAGGCATCATGTTGGCTTCAGTGATTTTCTTAGTTATCCACTGGATAGAGGGTCTTCAGAACCAGGAAGAAGAGGGGCGTCAATCTATTTCCCAAAGCACCAGAAGACAAGACAAGAAACAATGGATGGAAACTAATCAAGGAGAGAAGCAACCTAGAACTAAGGAGAAACTTCCTGACCGTGAGAATAGTTAACGAGTGGAATGACTTGCCTTCAGAAGTTCTGGGTGCTTCATCACTGGAGGTTTTTAAGAAGAGATTGGATAGCCACTTGACTGGAATGATAGTGGGTCTCCTGCTTGAGCAGGGGGTTGGACCTCCAAGGTCCGTTCCACCTCTGTTATTCTGTTAGCTTTGCCCAATACTGGCTTGTTAGGAAAGAGGTAAACAAATGGCCATCTGTGATGGAACAAGGCAGGGGACAGAGGACAATGCAACCTGCATCGCAATGTCACAACTCAGATTGCACCCCTTTTGCACATGCATCACTTCACAAGTTGCTCCATACACCTGAGAACTGGACAAGAAGCAATGGGTGGAAGTTCATCAGAGAGAGATCCAGCCTGGAACTAAACACTAATCTCAGGGGTTGCCACAATGAAGAGGGAGTCAAGCTATTCTC